>NW_027203604.1:235000-325000 GCF_024711535.1 Dipodomys merriami
TTAGCTTTTTTGCTCAAGGCTGGTGCTCTACCATTTGAGCTACATCTTCACCTTTTGCTTTTTGGTTGTTAATTAGAAATCAGAGTCTCCAGTGAGACTGTCTGGGTTGGCTTTGAACCACTATCCTCAGATCTCAGTCTTCTGAGTAGCTACGAGTATAGGCCTGAGCCAACAGTATTCAACTATTCAGTTAAATCTTAATAATTGTGCTTACTTTGGTGGTACAGATTCTAACATTGGAGCAACATAAATATTTAATGTGACTCTTTAGCCAAGGACACATGCATATTAACTTTTATTGAAGGAAATAAGAGATGTGAATAAATGTGAATAAATGTATGTATTAGTAAGCATTGTATTACTTCAACAAAACACTTAGGTAATTAACTTACAAAGAGAAAAATGTTATTTAGCCCCCAGTGTTTCAAGTTCAAAGTCTTAGATTGATTTGGCTTCTGGTGAGTGTGATCAATGGGTGGCATATCAGGCTGAGCGCCCGTGAAGGAGCAAGCAGTCACATCTTGAACAGGAACACAGAGAGAGACACACAGGAAGGCCAAGATTGCCCCTTTTATAACATTGCTCACATGAAAAGCCAGTGGATTGCAACTGAACTACCTCACTCCTCTAGTGATCCAAGGATCAGCCACGAGGCTCCATTTCCCAATGTTCCACCATTTCCTAATAGTGCCACAATGGGAACCAAGCCTTAAGTCACAGTGGATTTTTGGGGGAACTTAAACCATAGCAATATATGTGGATGTAAAAGTGCAGTGTCATAGACAGAAATTCTCTGCAGATTCCTCTAATAACAATGAATTTCCAGTCAAAATCTGAAAAGAACTTCTGTTGTAACTTTACAGTTATTGATACTAAAATTCATAAGTAGTTGATTGCTGGTGGCTCAGGCCTGTAATCCTAGCTACTCAAGAGACTGAGATCTGAGGATTGTGGTTCAAAGCCAATCTAAGTAGGTAAGTCTTCAGAAACTCTTTTTTTTGGTTCCGGTCATGGGGCCTGAACTCTGGGTCTGGGCGTTGTCCCTCAGCTCTTCAGCTTAAGGCTAGCGCTCTACCACTTGAGCCACAGTGCCACTTCCGGCTTTTTTCTTTTTGCTTATGTGGTGCTGAGGAATCGAACCCAGGGCCTCATACATGCAAGGCAAGCGCTCTACCACTGAGCCACCTTCCCAGCCCTTCAGAAACTCTTATCTCCAGTTAACCAGCAAAAAGACAGAAGTGGAAGTGTGGCTCAAGTGGCAGAGCACTAATCTTGAGCAAAAAAGGTAAGGGACAAGCCTCAGAACTGGTGTGCTAAACTCCTAAGTAAGAATGAAGATATGAAAGGATTCTCAACTGTCAAAGAGATTATCTAATATAGAAACAAAAAGCTTGCTTCCATTGTCAAATAGATGACTACCATGTAGCCATGGTAATTAACACTTTGTGACCGATGAACAGTTAGGCAAGTGCATATGTGGAACAAGAGAATGCCCAGGGACAGACCTGAGCACACAGACTTGCTATCAGTCAGAGGCTGAAGTATAATGCAGAATATCAAAGAAGAAAAGTAATTGACCTCAACACATGCCCAAGATTTATCAAAAGGGAAATCATCAAGATAGTAAAAGTATTGTGTGTGTGTGTGTGTGTGTGTGTGTGTGTGTGTGTGTGTGTGTGTGTGTGTGTGTGTGTGTGTGTGTGTGTGTGTGTGTGTGTGTGTGTGTGTGTGTATGTATCTGTCTGTGATGCATACGCACCCATGCGTAGTGCTTCTTGAACTCAGGGCCTAGGCACTGTTCCTGAGCTTTTTTTCCTCAAGACTAGCATGGTACCACTTCAGCCACATCTCTTGCTTTTTGAGGTTAATTGGAGATAACAGTCTCATGGACTTTTTTGTCCAGGCTTTGAAACAGGATCCTCAGGTCTTAGCCTCCTGAGTAGCTAAGATTTAAGGTATAAGCCACCAGTGTGTAACTGGTAAAAGTATTCTTAAGGATATTTAGGAAACTAAAGAAAAAAATGTTGAAATACAATTTGTTATTTGCAAAACTGGTCTATCTTTTGTGAGGCAATACAATGTAGACCAAAAGTATCTGTAAGTTAGCATCTAATATAGATCTTAAAAGTAAACAGCAAGTCAAAGCGAAATTTCTTAGGTAATGAAATATCCCTTGGGTAAACCTATGAGTCAGTGTTCTAAGGGAACCCTGAAAAGACCCCTGTCTTCTTTTTGTTTTACATCAAAGCTTTGCAGATAGCTGGAAGGATGAGTTATTAATTGCCTTTCTATGGGAGCAGATTGAATTTAGCTCACACTGTACACAGACAAACTGTATAATATAATTTCTCTATGCATCTGAAATATTTCTTGTAAAAATAAGAAAATAGGCTTTTGAAATAACTAGACAGAGGATTAAATAAATGAGCTAAGCTTATATATAAAAATGTTGTGAGCAGCTGCTGAAGAGTGCACAGGCCATTGTGGTAATCTTTGTGCTTCAGCCAACCTGACCTTCCAGCAGAAGGTGTGGATTTACGAGCAGGTGCTGTGTTACCTCAAGTCAGGGTTCATCTGCAGGGACAATGAACAGTTCTTGGTTGTTTGTTGAGAGCCTTGCCTGAAGAATGTAGGAAGAAAAAGCATATGATAAAAGCTACCCAATGGCTGAAGGGAGCAAAAGAAAGGTAATGGTACAGTCAGAGGTTCACAGCCATGTATCCTGCCTGACTGTTGGGGAGGTGGGGTGGGAGGGTGGGGAGAGTGGGGGAGGAGTACCACCTTGAAAGATGTAAATGGTGCTTAGATTACAGGCATCCTAAGAAGACAGTTCAGTTCATCCTGATTACTTTGCCAAGACAGAGAGAATGGAAAAAAACTGACAGCAAGAGACCAGGCAGCTGCAGGAGAAAACTGTCTTTGATGGTATTAAGAATGAAACACTAGCTGGATGTGATGTATATACCTATAACCCAAACCACCCATGAGTCAGAGACAGGAAGATTCTAAATTCCACGCTGGCTTAGGTTCCAAGCCAGCTTTGGGCTGTATGAGGGAGACCCTGTCTCAAAAAAATAAAAAATCAACGGGCGGGGGGAGCGATGGGAAGGCATGTATGGAAAGGGGAAACAAAGGAGGAGGCAACAACTTGATAAGAAATGTACTCATTACCTTGCCCATGTAATTGTAACCCGTCTGTATGGTATTTTCACAATAAAAAAAACTTATTAATAAAAAATCAAAACAATAAAAACCAACTAACCAAAAAGAATGCTTTGCCCTCTGCCATGTAGGAAGATGATATTCCCCCCTATTTTTTCTAGTTATAGTTGGGAAACCAGGTACGTGCTGCCATGCCTAGTTTCTTCCCTTGAGATAGAGTCTCGGAGACTTTCCTGTTTGCGCTGACCTAGAACTTCAGTCTTCCCAATCTTAGCTTCCTGGTTAGGATGGCAGGCATTTGCCACGTGTCCAGTAACAAGTTGAAAAGGGGGTCTTGTGAACTTTTTGCCAAGGTGGCCTTTAACTGTGACCTTCCCTTTCTAATTATCCCAAGCAGCTAAGATTACTATTTTTTTAGCTCCCAGCTTAAAAAAAATTGTTCCATTCTGTAAAAATTCTGTTGTGCCAGGTGAAGGAGAGAGTAATTGTAGGAATTGCTAAAAGTTAAACTTAGGCACATTCACATTTTAATGAGTTTGAGCATTTATGACTTATGAGTCAGGCTGTGCCATACTGCAAGCATTCCATTGAGAAAAGGGATCAAAGAAAATTTCTATAGGATGTTTACATAAGTTAGAGAGAATATTTGATTGGCTAAAGTGAAAACTGTGGACATAGCTGGCAATTTCTGATTGGTAGACTCTCTAGGAAGAAGTTTGTGTGTGTGTGTGTAAGTGCATGTATTGTCATTGAGCTTGAACTCAAAGCCTGGGTGCTGTCCCTGAGCTCTTTAGGCTCAAGACTGACAATCTATCACTTGAGGCCAGTCACCATGTTTTGTTTTTTGTTTTAATTGCACTGTTTGTGGTTTTTCTGTCCCCTTCCCCTTTTGGTTTATTCTCTTTTGTTGCTATTTTTGATTTCTGCCCCCTTTGTCTTGTATATAAGGGTTATTCTCTTTTGTTGCTGTTTTGTTTCTGCCCCCTTTGTCTTGTATGTAAGTTTATCTGATTTGGGGAGGGAAAGGGGGAGCACAGAAATGGTGGGACAAAGGGTGAACCAATTCAGCAGTGGTGCTCACTAGACCCTATGTTGGAAATGAATTGTACAGTGGGGGGGGGGGAAGGGAGTTAGGAGGGAAAAACTGGGAGAAAATGAGGGAGGGGTGACACTGTCCAAAAAAAAAAATGTACTCATTACCTGATTTATATTACTGCAACCCCTCTGTATGTCACCTTTATAAAAAAAGAGAATTTTTTTTTGGAAAACGGCAAGTGTTTAAGGGAAAAATACACAGCATTATCTTTTGCCATATATTCTAATTTTATAATTAAAATTAGATGTTTTAAATTACATGTTTAAAAGAAACAACACAGGCAGGACTATCATATAATCTTCGAAGAGGGAAAATTTTTCTAAGATGTTCCTTAATTCAGAAATGCTGAGTGGTAGTTTTAATTAAATAAATGTAAGTGTTTTATATTTAAAGCTAAAGGCAAAGGAGAAAGGGCATGCTTGTTAACAGTGCTTTTCAAAACCCCTTTGTTTTTAGCCCCTGTATACTAGTGATGAGGGGAAAAGGGAGACTGTCTTTTCAATCTCTGTATAGGAACAGAGCCCAGTCCCTACTTTGTTGGAGTGACTTGTCTGTTCTCTCAGGAGAGAGATTTTTTATTTTATGTTAGAAAATTAGCCTTCCAGCTGGGTTTACCTTGGAAGTTTCCCTCCCTCTCACCATACCACACAGTCACCCAAAGAAGCTTGGCTTTCCTCTGTGGAAATATCAAATTCGGAGAACTTGATATATACAAGATAAGATAAATGCTAAATGTAAAATATTACAGAGCATTAGGAAGCCTGAAAGGTGTGACTTGGAACATTTTAGTCCCTTCCCCTTCCCCTTTCTCTCCTCCCTCCCCTCCCTTCCCTTTCCTTGTTATTATTTTTAATGTCATAATAGGTTTTTTACATCTTGTGTCTTTTTTATTACCTTAGAAGTTGTACAAAAGAGTTAACCATTCAACAAATCAGTTTATGGATAAAATGCATTTTGATTGATGTCACCTCTTTCATTATTCTCCCCCTTCCTTCTCAATAACTCTTCTCCTAACTCTTTCAGAATGTTTCCTTTTCTGTTTTTTGGGTTTTTTTTGGGTCCCGTCGTGGGGCCTGAACTCTGGGCCTGGGTGCTGTCCCTAAGCTCTTCAGCTCAAGGCTAGCACTCTACCACTTGAGCCACAGCGCCACTTCCGGCTTTTTTCTTTTTGCTTATGTGGTGCTGAGGAATCGAACCCAGGGCCTCAGGCATGCAAGGCAAGCGCTCTGCCACTGAGCCAACTTCCCAGCCCACAATGTTTCCTTTTCTGATGGATCTGCTCCTGTGGTTTGTCTGTGGGGCATTCCTGGCTCAAATGTAGTGGCCTAAAATTCTGCTTACTAGATTAGTTTTTAACCTCTCAATGTACATTTAGCTTTCTGTGGTGGCTCAAACCTGTAATCCTAGCTACTCAGGAGGCTGAGATCTGAGGATCACAGTTCAAAGCCAGCCTGGGCAGAAAAGTCTTATGAGACTCTGATCTCCAATAGACTACTAGAAAACCAGAAGTGGTGCTGTGGAGCGCTCACCTTGAGCTAACGAGCTCAGGGATAGTGCCCAGGCCCAGAATTCAAGCCCCACAACCAACCAACCAAAAAAAAAAGGATGGGAAATTAAGGAATTGATTAAAGACAAAAAATACCAAGTACATGCTCTGTCCTAATGAAACTGTCTTGGATAGTTGGAGCTGAGGTCACAGCTTTTAAAATAATTTATGCATATCTTTTAAAATAATTTACGCAGATAGGAGAATAGTAGAAACAAAAGTTTATTAGGATGCACATATCAGAGAGACACAGTTGAAAGCTAGCCAGCCGAAGGGGCATATCAGATCACAGACCATGTGGGAGTAGGGTTTGTGTCTTTGGTTAGAATACTTTTGACTAGCTATTTCCTGTTTTATAGAACCTATTGATTATCTCTTTTTCACAGCTTACTTTAATGGGAATGGCTTATTTTTCATCTCACTTCCATCTGGCCCATTTCTTGGTTTTGACTCACTTTCTTTTTTTCTTTTTTTTTGGTCGGTGGTGGGGCTTGAACTCTGGGCCTGGGCGCTGTCCCTCAGCTCTTCAGCTCAAGGCAAGTGCTCTACCACTTGAGCTACAGCGCCACTTCCGGTTTTCTGGTGGTTTATTGGATATAGGAGTCTCACGGTCTCTCCTGCCCGGGCTGGCTTTGAACCGCGATCCTCAGATATCAGCCTCCTGAGTAGCTAAGATTACAGGCGTGAGCCACCAGCGCCTGGCTTTGACTCACTTTCTTATTCCACCTGGACGTTTGATTTTCTCTGTACACCATATCACTTTAAAGGGGTCCTTCTCCACAGAAACAATCAAGCAGATAAGGAAAGTGGCTTATATAAGGACAGGCAACAAATCATGGTATTTACATTCAGTAGAATACTGTGCAAATACTAATACTGTTATTAAACAACAGTATATTTTTGAAAGATTCAGTGTAAATATGGTATATAGAGTTTTATTTTAATAAAATATAAAAAAATAAACATTTTCTTTTTTGGGGGGGAGAGGGGTCCGGTCGTGGGGCCTGAACTCTGGGCCTTGGCTCTGTCCCTCAGCTCTTCAGCTCAAGGCTAGCGCTCTACCACTTGAGCCACAGCGCCACTTCTGGCTTTTTTCTTTTTGCTTATGTGGTGCTGAGGAATCGAACCCAGGGCCTCAGGCATGCAAGGCAAGTGCTCTACCACTGAGCCACCTTCCCAGCCCCCGTAACAAACATTTTCAATAAAACTTTAATAAAACATGTATAGGTTACTTAGGGAAAAATATAAAAAGTTTATATGTATATAAGGTACAGTGTTATCTAGAATGAAGGGTGTGGGGTGATTTTAGTAAATTTATTTTTGTGTATTAGAATAAAAAAAGGCAAGTTGATTTCACTAGGGCTATATTTCAGATGTCCCCAGATGTCCAATGCACAACAGTTGATTTGTTGTTGTTTTTTTTTTTTTTTTGGGTCCAGTCGTGGGGCCTGAACTCTGGGCCTGGGTGCTGTCCCTCAGCCCTTCAGCTCAAGGCTAGCACTGTACCACTTGAGCCACAGCGCCACTTCTGGCTTTTTTCTTTTTTGCTTATGTGGTGCTGAGGAATCGAACCCAGGGCCTCAGGCATGCAAGGCAAGCGCTCTAACACTGAGCCATGGAGGTGAGATGTAATTGAAAATGGCTTGTATGGGAAACTTGTATTTGTATAGACATTTCTTACAAAGATGAATAAATAAAAACTTTACCTTTTAATTAACAGATCTTCTCCCTCGGACATGGCAACAAGCAACTTTCATTTTGCATCACGTGATACAAAACGGGGGCCCAGACAACTTGGAGAATCTGATATGAGCAGGTCAGTAGGGCATCCAGGCATTCTCAGGAACCACAGATAAATATTTCAACTTTTTGGGTAATGTAATATTGATAGTTTTGGAGTGTGTTGTGTTTGACAAACCAGTGAGGTGTGGGGCCTAGGCAATTACAGGAAATTACAGTGTTCTGTTTCTAAATTAGGCAAGAACATGAGTTATATAACACAGTGTTATATAACAACAAGAATAAAGTCAACTTTTGGGGCATAACTTCCTTTGTTTTTTCTTTCACTGGTACAGGAGCTTAAACTCAGGGCCTGGACACTGTTCCTTAGCTTTTTCACTCCTTAGCTTTTTCACTACGGCTGATAATACCACTCATTTCTGGCCATAGAGCAGAAGAGACCAAAAGAGGGAGCTGGGGTCCACAGTCCTCTTGAAGAGCATCTCTCAGTCATTCAAAGACCTGCTATGCCCCATGTTTAAAGATTTAATCATTTCTGAGTAACATCTTCCTAGAGAACCACTCTTTAACCTAAAGGACTTTGAAGAACATTCCAAATCCAAACTATAGCAGAGAAGTTGTGTGTTAGGACACAAAGCCAGATTAAGGAAAATTACCTTTGTTACTGCAGTTGCTTTAAGTAGAAATGAGTGAGATTCATGAATGTCTTTGAGTTGGGAAGAGATAAGAAAGGAAGGGATTAATGATACACATTCAGGAAGACATGAGATGTGAGAAATGATTTGAAGATGTTTTCATTATAATATTAATATTTGCTGATTGCATATATTTTCAAAAATAAAAATCTCCATTCTGCCTTTTAAGCAGTAGGTCTCTTAATATACAAGTGAGAACAAGTGTAAGCTCCACAGCCTAATGACACAATTGTCAGGTAGAGTAAAGTTGTGTGTGTGTGTGTGGCTCTTAAGTAGTTAGGATGTATTGCAAACAAAGGCTTTCCCTGTTTCACTGGTTACAGTACAGCTCATTCCATCCACAAACACTCATTTGCTTCTCAGAACAATGATGTGAGGCAGGCAGGGAAGTTTGGACTTCAGTTTAACAGATGAGAAACCCTAATGCCAGGTGACATACTTAAAGTGCCACAGTCAGGCATTTTCACATTGTTCTCAATTTGCCTCCTTGATTATTATCCCTCTTGCTTGTTTAGCCTTAACAAGAGTTTTGACAGCCAGGATTTCTTTTTGATTCTGCCTTCAGCCTGTCAAAATAAGGAGTCTTCTCATAGATGCTAATGTACATGACTAGCGAAGATGTCTTAAAGCTTTGACATTCTTTGAGTTTATTGCTGTCATCTTTAAAGGGCACCAATGACAAAATTTGAGACATTTGTAGATTGTGTGTTCAGCTCCTTAAGTCTGTTGATACACTAGCCGTTGGTCTGTTAAGACTCTTGGGAAAAATGAGGGAAGATTTTCCACACTGGCACAGTTTTCTTGTCCTTCTTCCTCTGCCTAATCTCTCTCTCTCTCTTTTTCTCTCTCTCTTTTGTTGGTCGTGGAGCTTGAACTTTGGGCCTGGGTGCTGTCTCTCAGCTCTTCAGCTCAGGTTGAGTGCTCTACCACTTGAGCCACAGCACCACTTCTGGTTTTCTGGTGGTTTATTGGAGAAAAGAGTATCATGGACTTTCCTGCCCAGGCTGGCTTTGAACTGTGATCCTCAGATCTCAGCCTTCTGTGTAGCTAACATTACAGGGTGAGCCACTGGTGCCCGGTTTGCCTCATCTCTTAATGAGAGGTGTGAGACATGGTGTTGAGTCTTTAAATAGGTATTGTTAAGTCATTGTAAGTCATTTTGTGTGTGTGTGTGTGTGTGTGTGTGTGTGTGTGAAAAATCTTTGAGACTTGTTTGTTTTTCACTTACTGCCCAGGTGTGCCAGCCCAGTGTGGGTACAGAGCACTGGTAAGTTATTTAGTGATGGTTGATATTGGAGAATCCTAGCATTAGCATGGAGTTCTGGCCCTGAGGAGGCTGAATAGCAGCAATTAGTAGGGATGGAATTTCTAAATGGCTAAAACGTTAAGATTGTGGCAAATTTTGACAAGGGGCTAATGAGAAAAGAGGGAGAATCTTGAAAAGAGAGAGAATCTTGGATTGATTGGTAAAGAATACAGGCTAGAGGAAATTTGCTATTTACCTTTTATAGAGTATCAGTTTTTCAGATGAAAGCACTGGAGACTGCACAATAATCTGAATATCCTCAATTTTACTGAACTCAATTTTACACTTAAAGATGGTTAAGATAGTGAATTTTATGTTATGTGTATTTTATTACATATATGAAAAAGATTGTAGGACAGATTGCCCAGATCTTTATTATAGAATTTAGGCTAGCTTCTTTTTATCTCTTTTGTATTAGAAGGGCCCTAGGTACATTGTCCATGCAGGTAAGACATGAATACTATTTCCTCTTGCAAAGAAAAACTCAAGACCTCAGGAAAGTGGAAATAGATTTTTTGATATGCATCTTACTTTCCTGCTGTATTTCCATGTTCTTGCTTTTTGCTTCCTGTTAACTCGTTTGGCATTTGCCCAAGGAACTGACCTGGTCACTTATTGTTGTCTAGCAGCTACACTAGTAGGATGAACCAGGGTAATTACCAATGTTTGCCAAGAAGCCATTTCAAAATAATTTTAATAGAGCCATTTATTGGGCAATATAAAAATATTACCATACTAACGTATTAAAGAAGGAGTAGGAAAGAAGAGAGTCGAGAAATGTTATCTAGTGAATTCCTTACTCCCGTAATCTGGGCATGGGAGGAGTAATGAATTCTTGGTATCATTACTGCAGGAGAGGAGAGATGCTTTCTTGCCCTTCTCTGGGTTCATGGCTGAAGCATCTATAACAAAAGCCAGATAAAAAGAGAAATACATACAACTTTATTTAACATTTAAAGTCTTTTATATGATATGGCAGTCTTTATAATGGAGATCAATTAGCAACTGGGAAATCTAAGCTGCTAAATTCCCTCAGTTTTAACACCATTAGCTCAAAAAGCCCCTTTGTAAAATGATGCTAATCTATGAATGTCCTCTTTACCAGTTCTCTTTCTATCCCCCATTCCCCCCAATAAAAGTCAGTATAAATTGTAAGGTTTCAGAGAGTAGAGACAGAATTGAAATGGTTTCTGGATTCTGATCCTAATTTCAGTGGAATCAGTATTTTATGGGAAATGTTTGATTGTCACTTTGGAGGCAAAAGGAAATCTTTAGAATCATGAAGAAAGTAGAAATTATCTCCAGAGGAACTTAGCAAAGATTTCAGTGCGTGGAATCTTTCCACCCTATAGTAGTCCCTCCCCTCCTTAACACCCAAATCTTCATGAAAAATAAAATTTCAACACACTAACAATCTCTAGTTTTAGTACTTAGGTACTTTTGTACTTGTACCTAGATTTTGTACTTTGTTTTGCACTTATAGCTAGTAAGGTTTTTATAAGCAGAATTCTTCAGAGAACATGGCTTCATATTTTCTGAGCTTACTTGTAGTCACCTTTTCTTAAATATCCATGTTTTTTTCCCTTCCCATTCTGACCATTGTTAACCTGTCTGGAGTCACACAAATAATGAGATAAATGAGCAAAGAGATTATAAAGGAATGTAGATTCCTTTAACTGTTAGGTACTTGACAGCTCTAAATTATTGAAGACTAATTGGTTACTTACAAAATAATGGCAGTAGCTGGGCACTGGTGGTTCATGCCTATAATCCTAGTTATCTAGTCTATTCTAGTCTGACATATGAAAATCATGGTTTGAAGTCAACCTAGGCAAGAAAGTTTATAAGACTTTCTTTTTTTTTTTGGGTTCAGTCGTGGGACCTGAACTCTGGGCCTGCGCACTGTTCCTCAGCTCTTCAGCTCAAGGCTAGCGCTCTACCACTTGAGCCACAGTGTCATTTCTGGCTTTTTTCTTTTTATGTGGTGCTGAGGAATCAAACCCAGGGCCTCAGGCATGCAAAGCAAGCACTCTACCACTGAGCCACCTTCCCAGCCCCTATGTTTATGACTTTGATCTCCAATTAACTGTGGAAAAGCCAGAAGTGGAGCTGTGGTTCAGATAATGAGTGCTAAGGGATAGCATCCAGGCTCTAGAATCCACATGCTCTCTCTCTCCCTCCCTCCCTCCCTCCCTCCCTCCTTCCCTCCTTCTCTCCTTCCTTCCTTCCCTCCTTCCCTTCCTCCCTTGCTCCCCGCCTCTCACACACACACACCATACACACACACACACACACACACACACTGATGGTGGTAACTACTATTCTAAGCACATCATGTTTATTAATATATTCTAAGCAGTCTATGAGATGGGCAGATCTAAGTGTCTCAGGATACTGAGTACTAGAGAAAAAACAGTGACTTGCTACATTCATACATAGTTAAGGGTAAAGTCAGCAAGTAAATAAAATGATCTGATTCCAGAGCCCAGATCCTTGTCTACTACTGTAAATGTGGCTTTTTGCAGTCCAGCTTATTAAATAATTAAATGAGTTGGAATATATGAGATAAATCTAGCATAGTTCCAAATTTTTATGATATGTATATTTTATTAAATAATTAAATGAGTTGGAATATATGAGATAAATCTAGCATAGTTCCAAATTTTTATGATATGTATATTTGTTTTAATGTATGCTTTTTCAACCTATAAGACTAAAATACTGGCTGGGAAGGTGGCTCAGTGGTAGAGCGCTTGCCTTGCATGCATGAGGCCCTGGGTTCGATTCCTCAGCACCACATAAGCAAAAAGAAAAAAAGCCGGAAGTGGCGCTGTGGCTCAAGTGGTAGAGTGCTAGCCTTGAGCTGAAGAGCTGAGGGACAGTGCCAGGCTCTGAGTTCAGGCCCCATGACTGGACCCCCCCCCCCAAAAAAAAAAAAAGATTAAAATACCTTTTCTGCCTTAAAATACATATTAATTTAAATTTAGAGGTAGGAAGGAGTTTTCAAAGATCTTTTTGAAGATCTTTTTGTTCAAGGATCTTTTCAAAGATCCATTTTAAGAAAGGGACTTGGGTGGGGCTCAGCCAGATCTGGAATCTGTGTGGGCTGAGCATCTGCAGCTTCTGAAAGACTTCATATGGTAGTTAATTCACACAGAACAGGGAAGTACATAAAATACGCTCATAGCAACTCTTGTCTTTGTTCCTCTTGCACATGTTGTGATATGGGAAAGAATTCAGGTATTTCAGGATGACAGGGAGGTTAAGAAGCTCTATGGAGAATGACAATTTCCAGTTCAGGAATCTTTTCATTACATTATTCCATCCTCTCTTAAAAAACACTTGGTTGTTTTTAAATAGCCTTACTTGCCACACCTGACTGTGCACAAATATGGTAGAGCAAGATTTCCTGGGCCCTACACAGAAGAGTTTAAACTTCATGTGGCAGCTGTGGGAAGGCAATTTTTGGTTCCTTTCTGCCTGCCTGCCTGCCTGCCTGCCTGCCTGCCTGCCTGCCTGCCTGCCTGCCTGCCTGCCTGTCTGCCTGCCTGCCTGCCTGCCTGCCTGCCTGCCTTCCTGCCTTCCTTCCTTCCTTCCTTCCTTCCTTCCTTCCTTCCTTCCTTCCTTCCTTCCTTCCTTCCTTCCTTCCTTCCTCCCTCCCTCCCTCCCTCCCTCCCTCCCTTCCTCCCTCCCTCCCTCCCTCCCTCCCTCCCTCCCTCCCTCCCTTCCTTCCTTCCCTTCCTTTCCTTCTTTCTTTCCTTTGTAGTTCTGGTGTTTGAACTCAGCCTTATACTTGCTGGCAGATGCTATGCATGCCTCTGGTTCCTGATCTGTGGTTTTTTTTTTTTTTTTTTTTTGTTGTTGTTTGTTTTTTTGGTGAGGGGTTTGGGGCTTGAACTCAGGGCCCGGCACAGTTTCTTTTTTGCTCAAGGGTAGTGTTCTATCATTTTAAGCCACAGCACCACTTCTGATTTTCTGGAGGTGAATTGGAGATGAGTCTCATTAACTTTCCTACCCAGGCTGGTTATCCTCTCAGGTCTCAGCCTACTGTGTAGCTAGGATTACAGGCATGAGCTGCCAGTGCCCAGCTCCTGCTCTGGTTAGTTTTGAGACTGGCTAGTAGTTTTGGGACCCAGCATACTATTTTAGCAAGATTTCCAGTTGGGTCTAACTGGAAGGCTTGAGAATCATGAAATCTAAACAGTAATAGACAGGAAGACATTTATGTGAGGAATGTTTCAAAATTCAGCACTGAAGTTATAAGCCTTTTTCAATTTGATGATTTTGGAAATGGGGAGCAACAAGTGTTTCTAAGTGAAGTCCTGGCCAAGATGAAAGGTTCAAGATACTTGTATTCTGGGAGAAGGGGAGGAATGTGAAGTGAACCTCATAGTAAAATGTTTAAAAAAAAGGTCGACTTCGCTGGGCACTAGTGGCTTACGACTGTAATATAATTGTAGCTACTGAGGAGGCTGAGATCTGAGGATTGTGATTCAAAACCAGCTTGTGGCTGGTTTTAGGAAAGTCTGTAAAGACTCATCTCCATTAGCAAAACATTGGAAGTGGAGCTGAACTCAAGTGGTAGAATGCTAGCCTTGAGCATAAAAAGCTCAGGAACAGTGCCCAGGCCCTGAGTGCAAGCCGCAGGACACAGACACACAGACACAGACACAGACAGACACACACACACCCTGAGTTTATTGTGTTGGAAATAATGAGCACTAGGTCAGGTGTATTATATCTTCCCACATGTGGCCAGTTCAGGTAGAGAAGCAGTTGTTTGTTTGGCAAAGGGGATTGGTATCTGTATACTGAAAACAAAAGATGAGCTGTAGTCTTAGGACTGTGGGAGTGAAGACAGAGATCAGGTAAGAGGTAAGACTGAAAAAAAAAATCTAGTAATTAAAGGGAAGGAGTGATTAGAAAGAGAGTGGGGATTTCTGAGGCAGTGTACTTTCTTTTGTCTTTAGAAGAAAATTCATTCTCTCTGCTAATATAGTTTCTGCCTTCCTCATTGCATTTGCAATTTGTAATTCTCACTCTTCCCCTTGTTTAGCACCTTCCTACTACCACCCTTATTAATGTTAACCCTTCATGTACTTCCCTTCCCTTCTGCCTAAACCAGGTGCTACCTCAGATTGCTTATCTTAATCTAAGATGATTTTAGTCTACTGATCTACTTGTGTAAGTCTGTCCTCCCTTCTCCTTGATAGCCAGGATCCACTGTACCTTGCTCACTGATGTATTATATATACCTAGAAAGGTGCCTGGTATGTGTATGTGTATGTGTTTGTGTATGTGTATGTGTATGTGTATGTGTATGTCTCACAAGTAAGTATTCGTTGAATAAATTCTAGGTAATGATTTGATGGGGCATTAGGAATAGGTAAAAGGGGGAGAACTAAGCTTATAGATACACCAGGCACATTAGAACTTTACTTTTCATTTGTTGAAGGAGGAATAAACTTGAAATAAATTTGAATTAGAATCAGATTATTAATAGGTTCTTTTCTAGTATCTAGACAATGTAGTTTTCCACTGAAACGTATTTTGCTCCCTGAAAAATCAAATGAAAAGAAAATCTCCCCTTCTTCTATGAATGACGTTTTCGTACCTGTGGGCGTGGCCTTCTGGAGAGGAAACTGTCATCCATTTAGTGCCTAGGATGGCCATTATTTGTCAGTTAGTCTTCTTCTGACAACATGGAATAGGTTGTGGTGTTCCTGTTTTACAGATGAGATAGTTGAGATCAGGTATGTTATTCATACAGTTAATGTTGGGACTCAGAAAATATGTCAAAATGTAGCTCCTTAATATGCTAACTAGTAAAGACTGCATCAAATCTAAGGTCTTTCTGACCTGCCCAGTCTCTCTCCTGCCTCTCCAGAGCACAAAGAGGATCTTTGAAGATCTGTCTTTGAGAAAGAATGCAGATATCTGAGCCTCTCATATGAACAGTCTGAAAGAATAACTGTCACCGGATAAGGGGCGAGGGTTCTTTCTGCCTCCCAGTTTCCACACGAAAGCATAGGAATCAAGGTGTCTCACAAAAAAGGAGAGCCTCACAAAGTGAATGTTTTAGCAAGGATTTATTTTAATGTAATGGGATAAAGTAGGGACAAATAGAAAAAAGTAGGGAGAGAAAAAGCACTTCCTGTTAGAGTGAAGGGGTGGGAGAAGAGCTTAAAAATGACTGCGTTTGCGTTTTGGTAATTCCATGTGCTCTGACCTAGAGAAATGGGATGTCAAGTTAGAGACAATGGCTTTGGGTGGTCAAAATGGATATTTTTTATTATTAATATTGGAGATGTATCCTAAGCCTACTCAAAACATAGATTTAGGACTAACCTTTGCCAGACATGCTTTTGAGTTTTCTTTCTCTACCTTTTTTTTCAAGGAGCTTTGCAGCTTCTTACCATCTTATGGCAGATGTCAAAAGCCCCTTTGTGTCTCTCTATTCTTGTAACTTGACATCCAAAAGAAAGTGATTTCGCGACCATAATTTCTAGCTAAAGTTCTACTTCTGGAGGATGTCTCGGTTTAACTGGGCTCAGCTCTCATCTCTGTAGGCTAATTAGAGAGAGGGGCATTGATAAACTGAGAAAGAAGGTTTAATCGAAAGCAGCTATAGGGGCTGGGAAGGTGGCTCAGTGGTAGAGCGCTTCCCTTGCATGCATGAGGCCCTGGGTTTGATTCCCCAGCACCACATAAGCAAAAAGAAAAAAAGCCGGAAGTGGCGCTGTGGCTCAAGTGGTAGAGCGCTAGCCTTGAGCTGAAGAGCTGAGGGACAGCGCCCAGGCCCAGAGTTCGGGCCCCACGACTGGACTCCCCCCCCCCCCCCCAAAAAAAAAAAAAGCAGCTATATTGGAAAGACAAAGGACTGAGTGACTAGAAAGCTGTCTTACATTTAGGAAGAGTTGGGGTAGGGGAATGAGAAGGTATGCACATTAAAATAGTCCCAAATCAAAGATACAGCCTGGTTTGTCATAATATCAGTCTTGGTTCTTGGAGGAGTTCTGGAGAAGTCATTGCTCTTTACTGGAACAGAATAGGAAGAAGGTGGCAAGGTTGCACCTTGCTGTTTTCTTTAAGAAGATAAGATGTCTTTGTTTGTTTGAAGGGCTGTTCGCTTTTCACACAGATGCTTATCAGCAAATGTTTTCTTTCCTGGAACCCACAGTGATTGCAGCCTTCTATTCAAGTACTAATCAGGCCTGACCCTATTTTTTGCTTCTGAAATCAGATGAGATGGGGCACACTCAGAGTGGTATGGCAATTGAAACCCCTTTGTACAACCACTTATAAGTAATAATGAAATACACCTAAAAGGGACTGTACGGAAGAATAGCTTAGATCAAAGGACATAGATAACAAAGTAAGGAATTGTAGTTAATTCATAGGGCCCTGGAAAAGCATTTTTTTGGGGGGCGGGGCGGGGAGGTTTCTCGTAGTGGTTCTGAACTCTGGGCCTGGGCATTGTCCCTCAGCTCTTCAGCTCAAGGCTAGCACTCTACCACTTGAGCCACAGCGCCACTTCCGGCTTTTTTCTTTTTGCTCATGTGGTGCTGAGGAATCGAACCCAGGGCCTCATGCATGCAAGGCAAGTGCTCTACCACTGAGCCACCTTCCCATCCCAAAGAAAAGCATTTTTTAAGTTGCTTCTTACAGTTGAAGGGAGCTAATTGTTGTGTTTTCAGTTTTGACTTTCAGGTTCAAATGTCTGAGTGTGGATCACTAAAGTATATTAATTTTAATTTTCCTATCTCCTATTTATCTTGCCTCATAACTAGGTAGAGAGAAGACTAGAGTTTACTGGAAGGACTTTGTCTGAAGTTATTGTCTATTCTTCAGACCCATTTGTCTTTCCTAAAAATCATTTACTCTCTAAAAATACTTACAGTCTCTACCCCCCCTCCCCACTTTTTTTTGTTGTTGTTGGTAGTGGGGCTTGAACTCTGGGCCTGGGTGCCATCCCTGAGTTCTTCAGCTCAAGGTGAGTGCTTTACCACTTGAGCCACGGTGCACTTCTGGTTTTCTGGTGGCTAATTGGAGATAAGAGTTTCATGGACTTTTCCTGCCTGGGCTGGATTTGAACCTCCATCCTCAGATCTCAGCCTCCTGAGTAGCTAGGATTACAGGTACGAGCCACCAGTGCCTGGCTCCATTTCCCCTTCTTATGAAGAAAGTATACAAGTTTCTAACTCTGAATTTTGGGTGATTACTTTTCATTCCTGTGATGCTAAATACATGTAATAACTATGTATGTCTTTCTAGAATTCCAGCTTGTCCTTTTATCTTCAGAGTCTATACACACACACACACACACACACACACACACACACACGCACGCACGCACGCACGCACACACGCACACTTTCTTTGCGACAACACAATAATCGTAAAAATTATAAAAATTCTGTCTATTTGTTTCCTGATCTTTAGTTCATCAACTAAGGTGGATCTCAAGAGTGGCCTAGAAGAATGTGCAGTGGCGTTGAACTTATTTCTAAGTAACAAGTTTACAGATGCTTTAGAACTGCTTCGTCCATGGTAATTAACTTTATTTTGATTTCTGTATTTGTTTAAATATTGTCATCTATGCAGTTTCATAAGTCTTCAATTTTGTTTTCTTGAGTGAAATACTTTTATGAGTGCTTTCTTAAATATCATTGAAAAAAATTTCCTTTGTATATAGTTTTTTTTTTTTTTTTTTTTTTTTGTCGGTCGTGGGGCTTGAACTCTGGGCCTGGGCGTTGTCCCTCAGCTCTTCAACTCAAGGCGAGCGCTCTACCACTTGAGCTACAGCGCCACTGAAAAAAATTTCCTTTGAAATGAAGAGGAGGGGCTAGAACTAAAATATCCTAATCTTCATGTTCAAAGGGAATATAAGATAATAGGAATATTATTGGGGTTTTGTATTTATACAATAAAGTTGTTTAACAAAACAACTTAGATAATTTTAGTTATAATAATACTGTAACATTCAATGAGTTCAAGTCAGTAAAAGACATACTTAATTTTTTTTCCCAGCCAACTTACCAAATACGTTATCAGAAAGTTTAGGGTACCTAAACAACTTTGTTCCTTGTGTCTGGAAAGAGCAGAATTCAGCAAAATATGAATATAAATGAAGATAGAAAAGTTTATTATAAAAATATGACAGAAAGTAAGCATGTGACATAGCTATACCCTGGGGAAGATAGCCCTTTAGCCCTTATCTACCATCTTGGCCATTTTCCTCTTTACAGAGGAAAATGTAGGCCACAATTCCATGAGAGGCTGATTTTCTACTAACTTGAATCTGTACTTCTTGATTTTTTTCCTCCCTTGACCTAGTACTATATTATTTAAAAAAATTATCTTTATCTTGAAGTAGTTTACAAAGGAGTTACCATTTTATTTATTTATTATCTTTAAATAGCTTACGAAGGAGTTATTACTCAACAAATCAGTTTAAAGTACAATGCATGTTTATCAAAGTCACCTCTTTCATCATTCTCCTTCTCTTCTTAATTTTCGAAATTTGGCAACAAAGCCCTTGCTCAGTCAGCTTCGCTTTGACCACAGTCAGTGATGACATAGTCACCATGCTTGAACCAATTCCTGAATCTGGAGTTTTTGACCCCAGGCCCAAGCCCCAGTGACTCATGAGGAGTCATTAACACCTGGCAGGAAAGCTGGGCCTTCCTGAATCCCAAGATGGCTGCAAAATTACGCCAAGAATGGCTCAGGACAAAGAATATCGGTACACATGGAGGGACCTGAGATACTTAGCTTTAACCTTTTCCTAGTTAGTACATGGCCCCAAGTAAGGAGTCAGTGTTTCTCAGCCAAAACCCCAAACAAACAAAAAACACCAAAGGCAGTTTTTAAGCTCCCCTCCCCCCTTTTTTAACCATGCCTTAAAACACAGTCATGTTCTTTGATGAAATTTAGATCTCACATAATAATTTGGTAGTAGTAGATAATCCTTCTAACTTTTCCTAGTCAGTCTGGTCCCTCAGACTTCTCCCTGTTGGTTTCTGTTCTGCATCTCCCTTATCTTTCTCCCTGCTCATCTTTCTCTCTGTTTTTTTCTCTTAGTGTCTCCTGTCTCAGCCTCCCACCTGTCTCCTTTATTCTTTACTCAAAAAAAAACAAAACCAAAAAACAAAAAAAAACCCCAAACCTAACCAACTCCTTTTATTTTCTATAGCTGACACTTTGTTGCTTCTAATACAAAGTGGAAACAAATTATTCAGTATTATATTCGTTGGTGATTTATATTCTCTGATCTTTATGCATATAGCACAGTTGAAAATGCCTCCCCTCAATCCTTTTTAATATCACCTGTCATTTCAAAACTGAGGTTTCACACCACAATTAATGATTAACTTTGAATGGTTGTTATGGCTTGTGGTGGTTGTTTCTCTTGAGCTGTCCTTGTGCTCCCTGTCCAGTACAACATTATTTCCATGGAGAAAAAAAAAATTGTGGATCGTGTTTTTCATAGCAGCAGGCTGTAAGCTGTTTTTTTTTTTAAACTTAAAAACCAATGCATTGGTGTTTTAAAGATTATGCATAATAATTGTAAGAAGTTTAGAGGAGATGACAACACTTTCATAGCTTAGAAATCTGGGAATAATTAACATTCTTATTATTTTAAAGCATTTCTCACTGATAACTTGGGTCATCAATAACTTTAATCAGGAATCTCAGATATTGAAATTAGACCAGCTACAAAGTCTTGAAGTCTGCTTTGATCAGGGCACTTTATGGCCAACCTAATTTATTAGAAAAGCTTTGCTTTCTCTTGGCTTTTGATTGAAGAGGAATAAGATTTATTTATTTATTTATTTATTTATTTATTTATTTATTTATTTGTTGGTTGGTTGGTTGGTTGGTTGGTTGTGGGGCCTGAACTCTGGGCCTGGGCGCTGTCCTTCAGCTCTTCAGCTCAATGCTAGCACTCTACCCACTTTCCCAGCCTGAAAAGGGTCAATTTAAATGAGTGCTTGTCTTTCAAAAAATATATTAACATCTCTTTGTCAAAAAATATATTTACAGAAACCTTTAGCCTTCATTTTGGATCTTAAGACGGTACACACTGTCTCTTATTCAATTGGGAAAATTTGATTTGCTCTGAAATCTTTCCTTAAAAATGAATCTGCAGGCTGCCCTCTTGTGCTGAAATCGGGAAAAGCATGCTATCCACATAATGTTTCTGCCTAGAACATTGTTGCCTCCATAGTTTAAATTGGAAGGTAATCTTTATTTTTTTATTTTTCATTTATTTAATTAATTAATTTATTTTTGTGAAAATACTGTATAGTGGAAGGTTATCTTGATACCTAAGCTTTTTTTTTTTTTTTTTGGGTCTGGTCGTGGAGCCTGAACTCTGGGCCTGGGGGCTGTCCATCAGCTCTTCAGCTCAAGGCTAGTGCTCTACCACTTGAGCCACAGAGCCACTTCTGGCTTTTTCTGCTTATGTGGTGCTGAGGAATGGAACCCAGGGCCTCATGCATGCAAGGCAAGTGCTCTACCACTGAGCCACCTTCCCAGCCCGGATACCTGAGCTTTTAATAGAATACCTTCCATACTACATGTGGTTTCAGGATTATGACGAAGTAATAAAAGTTGTTGCTATGAAAATTAGGACATGCATCTAATAGGATTTGGTAATATCAAAGCCTGGAATGTTTTACCTTGAATAGAACTGTACTAATTCCCTATGTTCTCTGCAGGGCCAAGGAGAGTATGTACCATGCTTTGGGCTACAGTACCATTGTGGTGTTGCAGGCTGTCATGACGTTCGAGCAGCAGGACATCCAGAATGGCATTTCTGCCATGAAGGACGCTTTACAAACCTGCCAGAAGTATGACTGAGTAGTTAACTACTTCATATATGACTCCAGACCTTTATGCTTGTGTGATAAGATGGATGCAATTTGCAGGACTGAGAGCCCTGTGGTTGGGGGTGGCTAGAGCTAATGAGAAGGACTTCAGCTTTGGCCTGGGGACATGGCTCAAAGTAGTAGAGTGCTAATCTAGCAAACATGAGGCCCTGAGTTCAAATTCTAGTGCCATTACCACCACCACCACCACCACCACCACCACCACCACCACCACCACAACAACAACATAAAAGACTTCAGCTTCAAAGTTTCTTGACCTTATGCAGTTTTATTTAATAAAGTATTTTATGAGGAATTCAGTGTGTTTCCCATTTTCCATCTGGCCTGCCTGTCTTCCTGCCTGCTTTCTCTTCCTCCCTCACTCCCTCCCTGTTCTTTTTTGTGGTTTTGAAATTTGACTCAGGGCTTGTGATTGCTAGGCAGGCATTTTACCACTTGAGCTATGCCTCCAACTCCTTTTGCTCATATTCTTGAGTTGGAGTCTTGTTTTTTGTTAAAACCAGCCAAGACTTTGATTCTCCTACTTATATTTTCTGTAGCTAGGAGACTGGCCACCATACCTGGCTTTTCCTGTTGAGATAGTCTTAAACATTTGCCTAGGCTGGCCTGGAACCTCAGTCCTCCCAATTTTAGTCTCCCACATAGTTGAATGAGAGGTATGAGCTACTGACACCTTGGATCCATTTCTCTTTGTGATAGCTTCGAGTCTGAGCTATAAAGAAGGTCTGAGGGGCTTTCAGTATCAAATGACAACAAGCTCAACCTGATGTATTGCTATTTTGCCCCTCTATTTCCTATCTCCCCTGTTCAATACAGATATAGGAAAAAGTGCACTGTTGTAGAATCTTTCTCAAGTCTTCTTTCCCGAGGATCACTGGAACAACTGAGTGAAGGTAAGAGTCATTAAAAGACTTTTTTTTTTTTTTTTAATATACAACTGGGGCTGGGAAGGTGGCTCAGTGGTAGAGCGCTTGCCTTGTATGCCTGAGGCCCTGAGTTTGATTCCTCAGCACCACATAAGCAAAAAGAAAAAAGCCAGAAGTGGCTCTGGGCTCAGGTGGTAGAGCACTAGCCTTGAGCTGAAGAGCTGAGGGACAGCGCCCCGGCCCCAGAGTTCAGGCCCCACAACCAGACCCCCCCCCCCAAAAAAAAAATACAACTGATCACATTCATAAATGTCAATCCTAGAGTGAAGAAAGTACATGTAATGTCTTTTTCTCTTTTGTATATTTTACCCTCCAGAAGTAACCATTGTTAGTTGTTGATTTTATGACTTAAAGACTTTACCTTACAAATCCAGATATACACATAAGGGATACATAGGGTTTTTGTTTTCTTATTTATGTTCATGTTTTGAAACAGAATCATACAATGTGTGAAACAGAATCATACAATGTGTGCTCTTCTATAATGTGATGTTTTCTCAGGTCAGTTGGTCAGTATGGCTTTCCATAATTGACTTGTTTTTTCTCTTTTGAAGGACATTTATTGCTTCAGTTTTTCACTGTTAAAAAATAGAATGCCAGCCAGGTGTCGGTAGCTCACGTCTGTAATCCTAGCTACTCAGGAGGCTGAGATCTGAGGATCACGGTTCAAAGCCAGTCTGGGCAGGAAAGTCCATGAAACTCTTATCTCCAATAAACCACCAGAAAACCAGAAGTGGCGCTGTAGCTCAAGTGGTAGAGCACTCGCCTTGAGCTGAAGAACTGAGGGACAGCGTTCAGGCCAAGTTCAAGCCCCATGATTGACAATAAACAAACAAACAAATAAAGTGAGATTGTTGGAACTGATTTAAAATATGTGCGTGCGCGCGCGCGCACACACACACACACACACACACACACACACACACACACACACACAACTCAGAGCCTTTTGCTGTTGCTTAGCTTTTTTTTTTGTAGGTCAATTAGTGGTAAGAATCTCCCATAGTTGTCTTCTCAAGTTGGCTTCAAATCTCAATCCTAAAATCTCAACCTCCTGAGTAACTAGGATTATAGGCATGAACCACCAGTGAAACAGAGTTTTTTGATCCTTGGTCTAAACTCCAGGAGTCCCTAGTTAGGTCCATCCACTTACCCATGTTTTGCAAAATAAAGAGACATTGTGAAGGACGGAGAAAAGATTTATTATATGGCAGCCATGGGAAGACAACACTTTAGTACATCTTCATCTTTCTTCTGGGGTGTAGACACTGGCTTCAGGATAAATGAGAAAACTGTGGGGAGGGGGTGAGAAAGGTATGCATAATAAACACCGTCTTTGGTCACAGGTGTGTGGCCTCGTTGACCATTAGCCTAGTCTTTGTCTTTGGAGGAGTTCTGGAGGATACTTACCACTTTAGAACCTATAACTATATCCCATTCTGAAGTGACTATTAGAATATATGACTATATCCCATTCTGAAGTGACTACTATATATATATATATATATACATATACATATATGTATATATATCTATATATATGGGTTATATTTAGCTAGGCTTTCAGTACATCATGAATTTCCTTTTATTTGACTAAGGAGGCATTTGCATAAAGCTTATAATTGCTCAGTAGTTTTGAGAACCAATGTAAATCCAATCTTAGTGAAGAAGTAAGACTTTTATAAATTAAGTTGCATTTTATTCACAGTGAGTTTGGCTGTCACTCCAACTTAAACAGGTTTTGTGTTCAAGCGAGCATGTCAAAACATTGTAGCTTTAGTATGTGATTTGTTTTTCCTCTTGGTAATTTCCATTTTCATTCATGAGTGTCTGGTTGTCTGCAGGAGTGAGTATATTTCATTAAATGTTTCTTGGGCTTAATGTAGAATACACCTGCTCTTCTGCTATAGCTCTGGATTGTGCTGAGTGAGTTCTAAGGTGGCTTTTAAAAGATAATCAAATACAGTTTCAGATGTGACATTTAATATGAAGAATACATAAATGTGCAATATAAAGTTGACTTTCTTTAAAATTTTTAAAAAATCTTTTTTTAAAACATCTTCTATACTACTCTTACATCTGTCCGACACCTGATCTGTTCATCCTTCTACTCAGACCTGTGTAAGGATTCTCAGTATTGCCTACTGAATGAAAGATACACAGTGACATTCAAGATTGTCCATAATTGAGCTCAATGACTTACCTTTCAAGCTTCAATGCCTCGTCCTCCCTTGATGCACCTCCTTGCTATACTGCATGCCCAAGGAGCTCTCCTGCTCTTTCCCCAGATGTTTTGGGCTTTAATTGCTCTCTATCTGTTGTCCTGTTGGTTCTCCACTAGTGCTGATTTCATCCATTGTACTTCCCTGTGACAGCTGTTACAGATACCTACCTAGAAAGATGGTATATTCAGGTGACCCTGTAAAATTCCAAGTTACTGATGTGAATCTCACTGGAGAAACTGAAGAAAATGAAGAGGTACACTTTGAGCGGATCTCAAAGGTTTGAAATCTTTACTGTTGGTGAGGCTAGGATGTGCACAGGCCCTCAAGTCCTGCCTGATAGGGATTTATTTCTGTCTGTGTGCTATTGAAGGTTTTAGCTGCTTTGTTGCTTCTTTGTAAATTGAACACTTGGAATCTGAGCATGGCAGAAAAATGAATCTGTATATAAGAGTCAAGAGATTGTGTGTGTGTGTGTGTGTGTGTGTGTGTAAATGAAAGTTAGCATATGTTCATATTTAGTTGGATCAACAGCATTTCCAGTGACACACATATTCCCTGTTTTTCTATCACTTACTCAACATCAAAATACTTTGTGATTTGAGCTTTTACTAACATCACTGATGTATTATCAAAAGTAGCTATTATTTATCAAGTGCTTATTGGATATGGTAAGCTCTACATGCAGTGCCTCATTTAACCCTTCATCTGCCAAGTAGAGACATTGTTAGTGAACTTGGTCAATGAAACCAGCAGAGAGGGACAGTAGCGTTTGCAAGGCCTATAGCTAGTATATGGCAGTCTTTCCTCCAAGCTCATTTACTTAAATAACATACAAATTTGCATCAAATGGAGAAAATAGGAATCTGCTGATTTTGTTTATGTGAAAATGCAAGGATTTATCTTCCTAATCTTTGCACAAAGAATGGGTTGTTTAGAAAGACATACCATATGTTTTGAGGAACCCTATATATCCCTACGATATAGCTTTCACAGTTCCCCCCTTTTTGTGTCTTTTTCTTTTTTTTTTTAATTTAATTTAATTTTATTTGTGAACATACTGTACAGAGGGGTTACAATTACATGGGCAGGATAATGAGTACATTTCTTACCAAGCATTGCAGCCTCCTCCTTTGTTTACCCTTCACATCCCTTCCCAGCCTCCCCCCTCCCCCCCAATCCCAATCCTTCTCCTCCCCCCCCCCCCCCCCCCCCCCGCACGTTGTAAAGCTCGTTTTGGACATGACAACTTGTACTTCTCATTGTTGCAACAGGTCCACCTGTATCCTTAAACAACTGGTTTTTCCCCATCTCCTCCACAAGTTATACTGACATCAAATATAGTGAAAGCAGGGGTTATACTGTGGGGGAGGGTTGTGTCTTTTTCTTATGCTAGGTATTTTAATGATCAAATTACCTAACAACTTGCATATCAAGTCTTCTTAGGTTGAGGAATCTTGACTTGGGTAACAGAGAATGTACTTTTTCAAGTTAATAATAACTATTCATTGTAATAATTATCGTAATTTCATGTTTTAGAAGGTAGAATTCCTAGACTTAATGGAGTTCTCCCCTGACTCACAATCTTTACTATATTAAACTTTCATGTTACTGTTTTTTCCTTTATTTTTAAAGCAGTTTTCTTTCTTAAAATGGCTTTTTTAGGGGAGAGGGAGCTGGTCCTGGGGCTTGACCTCTGGGTCTGGGTGCTGTCGCTGAGCTTTTTGTTCTATCACTTGAGCTCCTCTTCTGGCTTTTTTCTTTCTTTTTTCTTTTTTGTCGGTTATGGGGCTTGAACTCTGGGCCTGGGCACTGTCCCTGAGCTCTTCAGCTCAAGGCAAGCACTCCACCTCAAGCTACAGTGCTACTTCTGGTTTTCTAGTGGTTTATTGGAGATCAGAGTCTCATGGACTTTTCTGCCCGGGCTGGCTTTGAACTGCGATCCTCAGATCTCAGCCTCCTGAGTAGCTAGGATTACAGGTGTGAGCCACTGATGCCTGGCTTCAAATGTCGGTTTTGATTTCCTCTTACAAGCTGAATTTGGTTTCTGACACTACAGATGACTTCCTGGAACAGTTAAAGGAAATATTGCTGAGGACTAAGTGGTCATTTCCCTATTAGGGGAAGCACCAAAATAATGTAGGTTTTTGTGCTTTCATGCCTCTCTTGGGCTCATTTATCTCCCAGTCCTTTCTGAACAATTTATCTGAACATTTATCTACCAGTCCTTTCTAGAGCAATTACTGTAGCCATGAGGATTCTATTAATATAATTTTATTTGTTTTTAATAGAGGAAATGCATGCCGAAATCTGTTATGCTGAGTGTCTCCTGCAGAAAGCAGCACTCACGTTTGTGCAGGTAATGAACATTTGGCTAGGTATGGTATTGGCTGGGAAGCATGCCAAGACCACATGGGAAAATGTGGTTCTTCTATATTTGTGCCCCAATTCTTTCAATGAAAGATTTTTGTTATTCTGGTAAACTCTGGCTGAAAATAAAAGACTCCTGAGAGCTTTAGTCATATTCAAAAATCACTCAGATGAACTTTGGATTTTTCAGTTCACTGGGAACTACTGCCTTTTATAAGAAACTACCTGGAAAATGACATCACTAATTTCAGGATGCTTCTTTCTGTGAAAGCTGGTTGATGATTCCAGTTTGTACTTGCCAATCAGTGTCAGGGGGACCTACATAGGACTGTGCTTAGAGGAGAACATCTGGCTGTTTCCTGCTTGCCCATTTGCTTCAGCAGAGCTCACTTAAGTACATGGACATGGACACACATTTAATGCATACATCAGATTTTAATCCCCCCTACCGTCCTTACCCTCTTTCTATTCTCAGTCCCTTTTTTTCTTGGTCCTAGTACTAGGGATTAAGCTCAAAGTCTGGGCACTGAGCCTTAGCTTTCTTGCTTAAGGCTGGCATTCTACCACTTGAGTCATAGCTCTGCTTTTGGCCTTTTGGTGGTTAATTGGAGGTAAGAATCTCATAGATTTTCCTGTCTGGGCTGGCTTTGAACCTTGATCCTAAGATTTTAGCCTCCTGCCTCCTGAGTAGTTAGGATTATAGGTGTGAACCACTTGTGTCCAGATCAGTACTCCTGCTAACTTTCATTTCTTCCTCTGGAGGAACAATTTTAAAAAGTCACCAAACAAAAATTGAAACCTTTTCTCATGAGACATTTTAATTTCACTTCTAGAAAAGGTTTTAGACCAATATTTTGCCTATCTCTACCTCCTAATAGTTTCTTTAAAACCCCAGAGAATATTCACATTATGGTCTCATGAGTGGTGGCTATAATAAGGGATGGGTAGAGAACATAAATAGAAGAAAAGAGACTTGGCTATGAGATGGAAAACTTTGATGATTTCACTAGTTTAAATTATTTAGAAAGTTTCTGCTCTCTCTTTCTGGAAGTTGACCTGGATCAGTAAAATTGAACCAAGTATGCTCCAAGAGTCTGTTCCCTAAATTACAAAAGTTCCTTGTACATTAAAGGGACCCTCTTCCCTGTACATAGCCTTAGTATACAGTGTAAATGGCAGTCACAGAGTTTCCAATTTTTTTTCGGATGTTTTCTAAATGGAGATTTGACAATCAACTGTTGGATTTAAAAACTTATTTCATATTTGGACACTTGCAACTAAACATCTAGGAGCTATCCATGATTTTTGTCTTTTAAAAATTTGCTGCTGCATCTCTTCCTATTGTTCTGTCCATTGTTCTGGCAGACGGCTCATTAACTCTCACCTAGATTGGCTGGCAATATAGCAACGCTTAGCCTCTAGTTTGTTTTGTCTTTTTCTCACTCACTATTCAGTAATTGAGTACCTTCTCAAAATGAGATTCTAATTTTGCCATTTCTCTGCTTCTGCATTTAGTAGCTCTCATTGACTATTGCAGTGTTCTGTATCAGAGTATCACAAAAGGGGAAGGTATTTTCAAACTGACGTGTTGCTTTTCACCAAATTCCCTACTCCTCCTTTTACCGATGTCCTTGGGAAATAGTGAACTCATTACATAGGCTGAGGTAGCTCTCTTCCTCTTGTGCATTCACTTCTCTGCAGTACATTCTCTGACAGAGCTGATGCCCATATATACAGATTGCCAACCACACCATGATCACTAATGCTTGCTTCCAGGCATTTTCAAACCTTTCTTTTCCTTTGCTTGCAAAGTTCGCATGGGCTTTGCTTTCTTTTACCTGGCCACTTTCTAATTTTTTTTTTCTTTTTTCCTGATTTAAGCACCAGTCCTTTTCTGACCTCTCCCTGCCTACTTTGTGCTCCTATGGCATACTGAGCATTCTTCCTCCCGGTCCATCCTTCTGTCCCTGTGTGTTCCGCATTCTCTAACACATTGTATGGCTCTTGTCTGTTTTTGCATTCAGTAAATGTTTGATAAGACGTGAAATGAAATACTTATTTAAATCAGATTCATTCTAACCTAAAAAAAACTTCCCCCTGTCTTGTATTGGAACCTGTATGATTATAAAGTTCCTTAAAATAAGAAGACATTTAAGTTGTATAGAGTATTTTCTGTCTAATGATTCTTGTAATAATTGCAATGTTGAATATTTAAGTCAAGTAGATAATGAAAGATAATGAAAGAAACTGTACTTTGTTTCTTCTAGAATGTTTGTTTGTTTACTAGAATACTCTAGTAAACAGTTAAAAAAAACACCAGAGCATCTTTCTGATCTCAATCAATAATTCTAGAGAAATTTTCTCCTGGGAAATGTGAAACATGGGACAGTCTCCATTATCACCATGTAATAGAACAACTTCCTCCAAGTAGTTATTTGGTCGATTCCATGAAGAGACTGACCCTGAAAATGCCATTCATCTAGGCGGGCGACCTCACTTTCATGACCAGTGACCATCAGGCAAAGAAAAAATAAAGTGATTTGTCCCCTAAGTCAGAATGGCATCTTAGCCACTTCAGAAATCAGGCTAGTTATTTTTGTTCTGTGTGTGTGTGTGTGTGTGTGAAATCAGGCTAGAGTTATTTTTGTTCTCAGTGTGTGTGTAAAAAATAAAGTGATTTGTCCCCTAAGTCAGAATGGCATCTTAGCCACTTCAGAAATCAGGCTAGAGTTATTTTTGTTCTCTGTGTGTGTGTGTGTGTGTGTGTGTGTGTGTGTGTGTGTGTGTGTGTGTGTGTGTGTGTGTGTGTGTGTGTGTGTGTGTGTGTGTGTGTTATTTTTGTTCTCAGTGTGTGTGTGTGTTTTAAAAAATAAAGTGTGTGTGTGTGTGTGTGTGTGTGTGTGTGTGTGTGTGTGTGTGTTATTTTTGTTCTCAGTGTGTGTGTGTGTGTTTTAAAAAATAAAGTGATTTGTCCCCTAAGTCAGAATGGCATCTTAGCCACTTCAGAAATCAGGCTAGAGTTATTTTTGTTCTCTCTCTCTCTCTCTCTGTGTGTGTGTGTGTGTGTGTGTGTGTGTGTGTGTGTGTGTGTGTGTGTGTGTGTGTGTGTGTGTGTGTGTGTGTGTGTGTGTGTTATTTTTGTTCTCAGTGTGTGTGTGTGTGTGTTTTACAGTGTTAAGTAGGTTCTCAAATACATTGTAAAAAAAACCCCAGTCCCATTTATTGAGTATGATGGACAGGAAAGTTTGGCTTTAGAGCAGACAATAAAGTTAACTATTGAATTGAATCTAGAATAAAAGTTCTCAGTAGATGATGTTGATTAAAGTAGGTTTGGGCTATATATTGCTCCTAATTGGTAAGGACTATTTCCTTAGAAGTAACAAGCAATGTAATGCAAGGATTTTAAAAGCTGGGCTCTTCTCCTCCTGCTCCTCCTGCTCCTCCTGCTCCTCCTCCTGCTCCTGCTCCTCCTCCCTCCCTCCCTCCCTCCCTCCCCTCCTCCCTCCCTCTTCCTCCTCCTCCTCCTCTTCTTCCTCCTCCTCCTCCTCCTCCTCCTCCTCCTCCTCCTCCTCCTCCTCCTCCTCCTCCTCCTCCTCCTCCTCCTCCTCCTCCTCTTCTCTACCTTCTAACTGGAAAGAAAAATGACAAAATGACACTCTTTAAATGCAAAGCAAAAAGAAAAAGGTTCTTACTTCAAAACTATCCTTAAAGAGGATAATTACAAACTATATAGTCTGTCAGAGCTGTTGTGTGTTTTCTTGCTAAGTGATCTAATCATTGTTTGATTTTCAGGATGAAAATATGATTAACTTCATCAAAGGTGGACTCAAAATTAGAACAAGTTACCAAATATATAAGTAAGTTAAAAAATAAGATGTGGCTTTTTAATAAATCCTATACTTATACTGCTTTTTCCCCCCAAAATTTTCTTTTGTTTTTTTATTGTGAAAATACTGTGCAGAGGGGTTACAATTACATGGGCAAGATAATGAGTACATTTCTTATCAAGCGTTGTAGCCTCCTCCTTTGTTTCCCTTTCCCATCCCATCTCCCCCCCCCCCCAAAAGTTGTGAAGTTCGTTTTCGACATAACGATTGTACATCTCATTGTTGCAATGGGTCCACCTGTATCCCTATTTACACGATTTGTTTTTTCTCTTCCCCTCCACAAATTATACCAACATCAAATACAGTGAAAGCAGGGTTATACCGTGGGGGAGGGACATACAAAGCAACAAAGAAATAATCTTATAAATGTGTTAGAAACAATCGCATGAACGAAAAAAAAACATTTGAATACATATCTTAGGGTTCATTTCCCTAACATCAACTTACCTGACCTTTTCTGCTTGACTCAGACATGTACTTGTTATTGCAATCTGACTAGGTTTTTGAAATTTGTTATTGGTAAAAAAGAACTCATTTTGGCTGATGCCATAGGAAAACAGAATGTAAATACCAATACAGTAAAGTAGTGGAAAGAAGCATCTAAGCGGGGTGCCTGTGCCTCACACCTGTAATCTTAGCTACTCAAGAGGCTAAGATCTGAGGATCACAGTTTGAAGCAGCCTGGGCAGGAAAGTCCAAGCCCCAAGACCAGCACACAACAACAACAACAACAACAAAACCCCAAGTGAAAAAAACTGCCATTCCATTGTATTAAACTTTTTTGTTTTGTTTTTTAAAAATTGAGCCAGGGTCTCATTCTGTATACCATGCTAGATTCCAGTTTTCAAGCCTCCTGCCTCAGCCTCTTAAGTGCTGGGATTCCAGGTTCAAGCTACCCTGCCTGGCTAGGAGTCTTTATTTGTTTGATATCTAATGTGCCTGCCCTCCTTCCTTCCCTCCCTCCTTCTCCTCCCTCTCCCTCTTTTTGTGCTAGGGCTTGAACTCAGAGCCTAGGTAATGTCCTTACCTTTTGTTCAAGGCTAGTGCTCTACCAAATGAGCCACAGCTCCATCTCCAGCTTTTTTGGTATTTAATTGGAAATAAGAGTATCACAGACTTTCTTGCCCTGGCAAGCTTTGAACTTTGATCCTCAGATCTTAGCCTTCTGAGTTAGCTAGAATTACAGATGTGAGCTATTGAGCCTGACTTTCTTCTGGCGTTTTTGAAAAAAAATTTTTTGTGTCTTTTGAGTTTCTAAAATGTAGCTTTGAGTAGGATTTAAAAATGAATGGTTACTGTTTTTTCAAATATTTTTTTTCCCTATCTCATTTTCTTGTCTCCTCTGAGACTCCAAGTGCATGTTAGTTTTCTTGATTTTGTTCAATTGGTCACTTAGCTATTGTTCATTAAAAAAGATCAAACAAGGCTTAAGATGAGACATTAGCCCAGCATTTGGATCTTCCTGTATCAGTTTCTAATGATTATTTTTTTCTTTTGATTATGTATCATTATTTTGTTTTTTTTCTCTCATTCAGTAACTTTTTAAATTTTACAATTCATATCGGTATATTTTAGAGGCTCTTGATTCTGTTCTCTTTCCCCTGAAGAGTGCTGTGTTTTGTTCTGGGAAACATTTGAGTTACTTAGACTTATATTCCACTGTCATGTTCTTGGAGCCAGCAGTATTAGACCAATACTCCATTATTTCTGCTGACTTCTGCTTTTCCTTAGACTTTCCACAGTTGACGTATAGCTAAGTATTCAAGTAGGGTTTAAACCCATATTTTTGTGTTCCCTTCATACGTCCTCACTTCTATGGAATTTTTCTGTTACTGCACATCCATTTCAGCAGTCTTGAACTCTGTCATCTGACTTTCAGCTAGTGAGACTGTGACTTCCTGTCTTAAGTTCTGTGCACTACACATGAATGAATGGGGACATGCTTTCAGTATGTACCCAGGTAGACAGGAAATATATCCTGAGAATTACTCTATGCTTTCAATTTAAACCCTGCTCCAGATTCTGCCTATTTTTTTCTTTAGTGTTCAGTTCTTGTTTTTTTTCTCCTTTTTTTTTTTTTTTCTTCTTCAGTACTAGGGTTTGAACTCATGGCCTTGTGCTTGCCAGGCTGATGCTTTACCATTGGAATCACCCTGCGTAACCCCAAAGTATTTTAAACACATATTTTAGTTTCCTTTCCAGAGTTTATAATTGTTATCTGTGGAAGGTTAGTCTAATATAAGCTGCATTTCCATTACTGGAAACCTATCACCATTACTAGAAGCAAACCACAATGTAGTATTTTAAGAGGTACTTTTTACCCAAAATTTACAAAATCATTTTATAAATTAGTATTCCATTAAAAATCCTTCAGGACAGAGTAAAATTGTAGGAAGCTAATGTAATTGGTTTTAGGTTTTCTTTCCAAATATATTTTTGAGCATAGAAAAGATTAGTGATTCAATTGCTTTTCCAGTTACAATAGTTCTATAATGGCAGGTTCAGTGGAATGAATTGCAGAGTTTGAAACAGTTGCTTTGGAATTCATAATATACTAAATTTCTCTGTGTACCTGGATATCTTTCAAGACAGCAGAGAAGGAAAAATGGTTTAAAATTAATATTTTAAACAAATACCTTTTGGGAAACTGCTCATTTTAAGAAAAAATAAAGGCCATGTGTGGAGTACACAGCTATAACCCTAGCTGCACAGGAGGTGGAGATGAGAGGATTGTGGTTTGAAGCCAGTCCAGGCAAAAGTTAGGTAGAGCCTATCTCAAAAAAACAAAAACAAGCCAGGAGCTGGTGGCTCATGCCTGTAATCCTAGCTACTCAGGAGGCTGAGATCTGAGGATCGCGGTTCAAAGCCAGCCCAGGCAGGAGAGACCGTGAGACTCCTATCTCAAATAAACCACCAGAAAACCGGAAGTGGCACTGTAGCTCAAGTGGTAGAGCACTCGCCTTGAGCTGAAGAGCTGAGGGACAGCGCTCAGGCCCAGAGTTCAAGCCCCACGACCGACAAAAAAAACAACAAAAAAAAACCCCAAAAAAACAAGAGCTGGGAAGGTGGCTCAGTGGTAGAGCGCTTGCCTTGCATGCCTGAGACCCTGGGTTCGATTCCTCAGCACCACATAAGCAAAAAGAAAAAAGCCGGAAGTGGCACTGTGGCTCAAGTGGTAGAGTGCTAGCCTTGAGCTGAAGAGCTGAGGGACAGTGCCCAGGCCCAGAGTTCAGGCCCCAAGACCGGATGACCCCCCCTCCCCCACACACACAAAAGAAAAAAACAAAAACAAAAACAACCCTTCCCCCCCTCCCCCAAACCAACCAAATAATCTGAGTATAGTGGCACATCCTTGTAATACCAGCTAAGCTGAAGGCAGAGGTAAAAGGATCATAGCCTGGGCAAAAGCATAGGACCATAGGACCCTACTATAGAGATAACTAAAGCACAGAGAGCTAAACTCATGGCTCAAGTGGTAGAGTGCAAGCACAAAACTCTGAATTCAAACCTTAATCTCAGAAAACAGAAAACATATAACAAGACATAACAAAAATAACCCATTAATAAAATAATTAAATTTCAGAGTTGAGTTGTGCCTCGAGTGCCTGCCTAGCAAGCAAGTGACCCTGAGCTCAAACCCCAATAATGCTGAAACAAAGAATCCACTGCTGACACAAAAGCACCAATTGAGTAAGCAAAATAAGTGAGCACAGGCCCTGAATTCAAATCTTGCTACTAGGAAAGAAAAGGAGGGAAGGAAGAAAAGGAAAGGAAAGAGAAAGAGGAGAGAGGGCACATATGGAAATATGATGTAAATAGTTCAGGGCCTATGACAGTGTAGGGTATTCAGAGATTGCTGATAATCTAAATTAAACTGACCTCTCTCTTTTTTTGTTCTGGAACTGGGATTTGAACTCCATGCCTTGCTTCTTGAGCCATACACTTCCAGCCCAGATTTTTGCTAATGATTTTAGAGATGTAGTCTCTCGGACTTTTCTGCCAGGGCTGGCTTCAGATCACTTCCTGAGTACAGTGCCATCCTGTTTTATTTCTTGTAAGCTGCAAGTTAAATATCCAGGCTTGCTAGATTCAGATTAAACTTATTTGCCTAGAATAAATTACTAGTGATGTATGTGTACTTGCTTTCTATAGATATAGTGTGTTGACAGATATCATCCATTATAACTTGTAACAGGTATGTGCAGTATGTATCTCTGCATGCAATGCTGAGAGCTGAACCTAGGGCATTCTACATGCTAGGCAAGGGCTATACCACTGAATCACACTTCCTCTTTATTATTGTATTGTAAAATGTATTTATCATTTGGATAAGTAGTTCTCAGTTATTACCAATTTTATTTATTTATTTATTTATTTTTTTTTTGTTTTCTTTGTTGTTTTTAATGTACTATGTGATTTCTTTTGTTTCTTTTGTATGTTTTCCCCCCATGGTATATCCCCTGTTATCACCGTATTTGATTTTGGTACCCTACATCTTGTATATACATTTAGCTAATTTGGGGAGGGGAAGGGGAATCACAAAATGTTGAAACAAGGACACAGGCTGACCTATTGCAACAATGATACTCACAAGAGACTATGTTGGAAATGAACTTTACAACTTCAGTGGTGGGGTAGTGGGAAGAGGGGTGGGAGGGGAGAATAGTGGGGGAGGGAAGGGATAGTAGGAAAAAAACAAAGGAAAAGGCAACAATGTTCGACAAGAAATGTACTCATTACCTCACTCATGCAACTTCAACCCCTCTGTACAGCCTCTAAGAAAGAGAAGAAGTTCAGATGGGTAAATATTGGGCATACATTATTTTTATTTATTTATTTTTTTTAATTTTTTTTATTGTAGAGATACTATACAGAGGGTTACAGCTACATGAGTGAGGCAATGAGTACACTTCCACTTCCTCTTGAACATTGTTACCCCCTCCATTGTCTTCCCCCCACCATCCCCTCCCTCCCTCCCTTCCCCAAGGTTCTTTTTTTTTTTTTTTTTTTTTGATCGTGATTAAGTGATTACTTAATTTCCGGAAATTCACAGTATTGTGGAATAATGATGCTCATTTAAAGTCACAAGTTCATTCTAACTTTCCTGGAGCAAATTGTCTATCACAGTCTGTAATATATAACGGTGCTCATATGTTATATACCATATATGTGATCAGCAGCATGGGGATATTTAGTAGTGGTTCAACCAGATGAGTGGGAGTTCTTTGTTTCTTAAGTCCTGTTAGTTTTGTCATATCACCTAACATTTTGGATTCATCATCCACTTATCAGGGAGACCATGTACTGTTTGTCTCTTTGTTCTTGGCTTACCTCGCTCAACATGATTCCTTCTAGCTCCATCCATTTCCCTGCAAATGCCATTATTTTGTCATTTCTAATGGCTGCATAATATTCCATTGTGTATAGATACCACAATTTTTGGATCCATTCATCTGTGGTGGGGCATCTAGGTTGTTTCCATATCCTAGCTATTGCGAACAGTGCTGCAATAAACATGGAGGTGCACGTGTCCTTGTATATTGGTTCCTGTTGTTCAGGGTAGATGCCTAGAAGTGGTATGACTGGGTCGTAAGGGAGGTCAATCTTTAGCTTTCTAAGGACCCTCCAGACTGCTTTCCAAAGTGGTTGTATGAGTGTACATTCCCACCAGCAGTGTAATAGCGTTCCTCGTTCTCCACATCCCCTCCAGCATTTGTCGTTGGCTGATTTGTGGATGTGGGACATTCTGACTGGGGTAAGGTGGTATCTCAGGGTTGTCTTTATTTGCATTTCCTTCACCACCAGGGATGATGAACATTTCCTCATGTGTTTCTTTGCCATTTTTATTTCTTCATTTGAGAAGTCCCTCTTTAGTTCCCTTGCCCATTTAGTAATTGGTGTGTTGGGTTTGGGAGGGATTAGTTTCTTGAGTTCCCTGTATATACAGGATGTTAACCCCTTGTCTGATATATTGCTGGTAAATATTTTTTCCCAATTAGTTGGTTGTCTTTCTAGCTTGGTTGCGATAGCTTTATCTGTGCAGAAGCTTTTTATTTTAAGGTAGTCCCATTTGTCGAGTCTCTCTCCAATTTGTTGTGACCCTGGGACTCTGTTCAGGAAGTTCCTTCCTGTGCCTATTAGTTCAAGTGTCTCTCCTACTCTGTCCTGCAGTAGTTTCAGAGATTCAGGTTTAATGTTAAGGTCTTTAATCCATTTTGAGTTGATGTTGGTGCATGGTGATAGGCTGGGGTCCACTTTTAGTTTTCTGCATGTGGCTGCCCAGTTTTCCCAGCACCAACGGTTGAAGAGGCTGTGTTTCTTCCATTGTATGTCTTTGGCTCCTTTGTCGAATATCAGCTGGCTGTAGGCCTGTGGATTTATTTCTGGATCTTCTATTCTGTTCCATTGGTCTTCGGGTCTGTTTTTGTGCCAGTACCATGCTGTCTTTGTTATTATAGCTCTGTAGTAGAGTTTGAAGTTCGGCATGGATAGCCCTCCCATATTGTCTTTATCCCCTAGAATTGTTTTGGCTATTCTAGGTCTTTTGTTGTTCCATATGAATTTTTGGACTGTTTTCTGTATTTCAGTGATGTACGTCATTGGGATTTTAATAGGAATTGCGTTGAATTTGTATATTAGTTTTGGAAGTATTACCATCTTTACTATATTAAGTCGGCCTATCCAGGAGCATGGGAGGTCTTTCCATTTCCTAGTGTCTTCTGCAATTTCTTTCTTTAACTTTTTATAGTTCTCATTAAATAGTTCTTTTACATCTTTGGTTAGGTTAATTCCTAAATATTTTATTTTTCGGGAGGTTATTGTGAATGGGGTTGCTCCCTTTATTTCCCTCTCTTCCTGTACATTATCAGTGTATAGGAAGGCAACTGATTTTTGTGGGTTTATTTTGTATCCTGCTATTTTGCCGAAGTGATTTATGATTTCTAAGAGTTTGGGGATGGAGTTTTTGGGATCGTGGAGGTATAGTATCATGTCGTCTGCAAAAAGGGATAGTTTAACTTCTTCTTTTCCTATGAGGATCCCTTTAATGTCTTTTTCTTGCCTTATTGCCCTGGCTAAGGGTTCTAGGACTATATTGAAGAGGAGTGGAGACAGTGGGCATCCTTGCCTTGTTCCTGATTTTAGGAGAATTGGTTGTAGCTTTTCCCCATTAAGTATAATATTGGCTATTGGTCTGTCATAAATGGCTTTTATTGTTTTTAGAAATGTTCCTTCTATTCCTATTTTCTCCAGAGCTTTTAGCATGAATGAATGTTGAATTTTGTCAAAGGCCTTTTCTGCATCTGTAGCGATAATCATGTGATTCTTGACCTTGGCTCTGTTGATATGTTGGATTACATTTATTGACTTACGTATGTTAAACCATCCCTGTGTCTCTGGGATGAAGCCTACCTGGTCATAGTGAATTATTTTTTTTATGTGTTTCTGGATTCTGTTAGCTAGAATCTTGTTAAGGATCTTTGCATCTGTGTTCATCAAGGAGATTGGCCTGTAATTCTCCTTTTTGGTTGGGTCTTTGCCTGGTTTGGGGATGAGTGTGATATTGGCTTCGTAGAATGAGTTTGGGATAGCTCCTTCCTTCTCTGTTTCTCTGAAGAGCTTGAGGAGTATGGGTATTAGTTCTTGTTTAAAGGTCTTATAGAATTCTGCTGTGAATCCATCTGGTCCTGGGCTTTTTTTTGTTGGAAGACTTTTGATAGCTTCCTGTATCTCATTATAGGATATTGGCTTATTTAATTGGTTAACTTCTTCTTTGCTCAGTTTGGGCAACTTGTATTTCTCTAAAAATGCATCCATTTCTGCCCGATTTTCTTCCTTTAGAGAGTATAGCTTTTGAAAGTAGTCTGTTAGAATTGTTTGGATATCTTGGGTACGTGTGGTGATGTTTCCCGTGGCATCCCTAATCCTATTAATATGGGTTTCCTCTCTTCTTTTTTAATTAATCTAGCCAATGGGCCATCAATTTTGTTTATTTTTTCAAAGAACCAGCTTTTTGTTTGGTTTATTTTGGTTATGGTTTTCTGATTTTCTAATTGGTTAATCTCTGCTTTTAATTTGGTTATCTGGCTTCTTCTAGTAGCTTTAGGTTCCATTTTTTCCTGTTTTTCTAGCTGTTTTAATTGCAACATGAGATTATTTACTTGGTCTGTCTCCATTCTCTTGATGTGGGCACTGAGGGCAATAAATTTGCCCCTCAGGACTGCTTTTGCTGTGTCCCACAAGTTTCTTTGTGAGGTGTTTTCATTTTCATTGAGTTGTAGGAAATGCTTTATTTCTTCTCTGATCTCTTCTGTTATCCAGGCATTGTTAAGGAGTGTGCTGTTCAATTTCCATGTATTGGAGAAATTTCTGCTGTATGCTTTGTTATTGAGAGCTAGCTTGATTCCACTGTGGTCAGATAGGATACAGGGGATTATGTCGATCCCTTTGTATTTGCTTAAGTTCCTTGCATGAACTATGATATGGTCTATTTTGGAGAAAGTTCCGTGAGCTGCTGAGAAGAATGTGTACTGTGTTGTTTTAGGGTGAAATACTCGGTAGATGTCAGTTAATTCCGCTTGCAGTATGGCCTCTCTTAATTCGGTAGCTTCTTTGCCAATCCTCTGGTTGGTAGACCTGTCCTTTGGTGAGAGTGGTGTGTTAAAGTCTCCTAGTATTATCATATTGGGATCTATTTTATTCTGTAAGTTTGAGAGCATTTGTTTGACATATCTAGGTGCACCAATATTTGGGGCATATAAGTTGATGATGGTTATATCCTCCTCTTGGATTGTTCCCTTTATTAATATGTAGTGTCCGTCCTTGTCTTTCTGTACTGATTTTAATGAAAAGTTTATTTTGTCAGATATCAGGATAGCTACACCTGCTTTCTTACTGGGGGCGTTTGATTGGTAGATCCTTTTCCACCCCTTCACTCTGAGTTTGTTTGTATGTTTGGCTGAGAGGTGGGTCTCCTGAAGGCAACAGATGGATGGGTCTTGTTTTCTTATCCAGTCCTCAGTTCGTTTTCTTTTAATTGGCGAATTCAGCCCATTTATATTAAGAGAAAGTATAGAGAGATGCATTGTTGTCCCTGCCATTCCGTTTTCCTAAGTTTTTCTTTTTTCCTTTCCTCCTGTGCTTGCTCAGTTAGACTTTGAGTAATGCCTGTTTGGGGCAGGCCCCAGTTCCTGGCTGCTTTCTTCAGGTTGTGTCCCCCCTCTTAGAATTCTTTGTAATGCTGGCTTAATGTTTATGAATTCATTTAGTTTTTCTTTGCTATTAAAAGTTTTCAGTTCTCCATCAAATGTGAATGCTAGCTTTGCCGGGTAGATCAGTCTGGGTTGGCAGTTATTGGCTCTCAGGGCTCGTATGGTGCTTTCCCAGGCTTTTCTTGCATTCATTGTTTGTGTGGAGAGATCTGCAGTAATTCTTATTTTTTTCCCATTGTAGTATAGCTCCTTCTTCATTTTTGCTGCATGCAGGATTGTTTCCTTATTATTCAGATCTATCATTTTTACTATAATGTGTCTAGAAGTGTTTCTCCTGGGGTCTTGCTTGTTGGGTGTTCGATAAGCTTTTGTGATGTAGTTAAGATGGTCGTTTTTGAGGTGGGGAAAATTTTCATTGATTATCTTGTTAAATAGGTGTTGCATTCCCTTGCTCTGGAATTCCTCACCTTCGTCCACTCCAATTATGCGAAGGTTAAATTTTTTAGCATTATCTGCTTGCTCTTGAATATCCCTTTGGTTTAATTTGAGTAATTTTTCCATATCTGTCACTTTTTGGTCCAGTTGGTGTATTCTGTCTTCTGTATCTGACACTCGACCTTCCATTTCATTCACTCTGTTGACAGTGGCTTCTATTGTGGTTTGCATGGAGGAAATGGATCCCTTTATGGATTCAATGTTGGTTCTCAGAGTACTGATCTCACCTCTCAATGAGGTATGCATTACCTCTAATTTGGCGTTTATCTCACTTCTTATTGAGGTTTGTGCAGCTTCTATTTTTGCATGCATCTCTTGTTTGATACCCTGTATCTCTTTGGATAGTTCATCCTTGTGCTCTTTCAATTTCTGATAAATTTCTCGCTTTATTTCTTGAGTCATTGCCTCCAGCAACCCTTGGAAGTAGCCTTTGTCTTCCATTCCTGCTTTGCTCCCACTGGGGCTCTCCCCTGTGTGGCTGCTGGCTTTTGGGGTGAGCTTGCTGTCCTGGGTGGTAGTAAACCTTGTGATTTTTCTCTGTGATTTTCGCATGGAGGTTCAGGAGACTGCTCTTCAATTTTGTTTTGGTGTGTCTGTCTTTGCTTGGTTGCTGATTCTGTATTGGTAGAGAGAGTCTGTGCCTGATCTGGGTTCTGTTGGGAGCCTATTTCCAGCTGCTATTCTGACTTACTTAGGATTCTCAGCTCTCTGCTGTAGATTGCTGACAGTTCCTGCCTTTGGAAGGGTTGAGCAGCCTAGACTGCTTGTGTTTGCTCCTACGGGTGCTCTTGTGAAGAACAGATGCTCTGGATGCACTCTCCCAAATGCTGGAGTCTGCTATGGGCTCCTGATGTGTTTTTGTTTATTTGTTTTGGGCTGGTTGTGGGCTTGAACTCTAGGTTTGGGTGCTGTCCCTCAGCTTTTTCAGCTCAAGGCTGGCACCCTACCGTTTGAGCCACAGCACCACTTCTGACCCTTTTTGCTTTTGTGATGCTGAGGAATCAGATGCAGGGCCTCATACATCCAAGACTATCACTCTATTGCTGAGCCGCCTTAACAGTCTGAGCTCCTGCTTACTATCAGGTGCTGGCAGCCTGTGTTGCCCAATTCCCAGTCTAGGGTATATGGGTGGAGTTTTGGTGGGGTTTGGGCTTCTCTTGTCCTGGGCCTCCAGGTCTTTTGTTGTCACAGGCGTGCTTCCCGGGGGAGTGTTGTTTCCTGGTTTTCTCCCCTCTGTTGAGGCGTATGCTCAGCTTTTTACTTCAATTGGGAGGAGTTGGTTGTGTTGTTCAGGCGCCGGATCCCCGGGCTTGGTTCCGGCCCCAGCCTGGAGCGCGCTTGTTAGGCCTGTGCTGATGTGTATACCCCCTAGGTTATACAGCCTGGGGGACACAGTTCAAATTTCTTCTACTGTTGGTAGTCTTGACCCAGGGGCGCTGTTCCTGGCTTGGGCATTTAAGCTCCCTTCCAGGGGTGCTCTTGCTCTAGCCTGGCCAGCTGAGTGTGCTCCACGGGCTGGTGGAGCTCTCAAACAGTTCCCAGTTTTAGTGGGTCCTGTGGTCCGGGTGCTGGGGTAGGGAGTCTAGGTCAGGGTCTGGGGATTCCCTCCAGCTCTGGTCTCCCTTGAGGGATACACTTCCCCTGTGGGGTACTCACCCTGGAGCTGGTTGTTTCTGTGTGGTGTAGGTCGTCAGTTGTTGTTGCAATCCGGGCTGGGTTGGGCGGTGGTGGCTCTGTGTGATTCTTTTCTGTCTCTGCCTCTGTCGAAGCTGTTGGGTCAAGAGTGTCCACGCTCAGGCAGCTTCTTCTCGGTACCTCTGGGGCCCAAGTGACCCCGCCGGGTTGTTGCGATCGTGATCGGGCGGGCGGGTGGTCTGCAGACAGGACCCTTTGTGGCGCAGAGCCGCTTTGGCGGGATGGAACCTCTCTGCTCGGGTGGAGAGTGCTGGATCGTTGCGATTGCGATCAGGCGGGCCGGGTGGTCTGCCGCAGGTCCTTTTGTCACTCTGCTGATGCCGAGCGGCTTTGGCGGGATGGAGCCTCTCTGCTCGGGTGGAGAGTGAGGGGTGGGGGTGGGATCCTCGTGGAGACTCCCGGCTGGTAGGTTTCTCTGTTCCTGGCGATCTGCTGTTCTGCAAACCAGTACCTGATGTTCTGAAAGTGGCCCCCTGTGTCTCTGCTGTTTCTCTGGGGCTCCCACAGCCCCCGCCGGGCCGGCTGGCCGGCGGCTTGGCGCGCTGCCGCGCGGCCAGTAAAGGTTGGGGGAGGGGTCTTCGCTTTTCTCTGTTTTGAAATTCTTTTCCTCTTTCTTTTTTGTTATTCTCCGCCTCTGGTTTTTCTCTGAGTGTTCGTCTTTTTGTTGTTGTCGGTCTCTTGGGGAGATTAAGCGTTGGAACTCGAACTCTCTTTTTGGTTGGAGAGCGCTGTGGCGTTTCCCTACTGCCCCGTCGCCATCTTGGTCCCCCCTCCTTATTACCAATTTTAATATCTTAGTAATTGTTTTAGTTTGTATTCTTCTGAGTAATTATTTGACTTTGAAAGGTGATGTGAGACTTGGGGATGTGGTACTTGTTTAGCACATGTGAGGCCCTGTGTTTGATTCTCAGCATCACAAAAAGTCACGACAAGATAAGAATGGAACAAATGGAGCACTGTCATTGGAATTTGCTTTATTCTTTTAATTCTGGGTCACAAGCTATAATTGGTCTGATCTTCTTGAGACTATAGCATTCACCCTGAAATTGTAACACTTTTAATTTCTGTGTGGAAGGAAGAGCTTGGTGTGTGTGCAACAGATGAATCAGTGAGCACTCTCAGGAAGTCTTCTGTAAAATGTCCAGGGAAGCTGTGAGATCGTAGCCATGGGGTCCCATAGCTCCTTGGTTGAGCTTTCTGGCTTTGGACCCTCCCCACCCCCCTAAGCTCAGCAAGACTGGTCCTGCTATACAGTATAAAAACAGGAATTTTTCTTCTCCTTAATGATTAATACCCAGTAGCTAGAAGAATGGACTTAGCATAAAATATTCATTTAAAAATTCTGTGGTAGTTTGGGTTAAAGACATTAATAATATGGAAGTGCAAAATTTGGCTAGGCATTTATTTTTTGGATAGGAAACGTATACTCTAAACTTTTTTTTTTTTTCCCATTTAGAGAATGTCTTTCTATTCTTCATGTAATTCAGAAGAACAAGCATGAGCAGGAATTCTTCTATGAGTTTGAAGGAGGTGTCAAGCTTGGAACAGGGGCCTTTAATTTGGTAAGGACATAATAATACAAAATCAGAACCCTTTGTAGGAGACCCAAGGTTTCCACTACCTCCTCGACTGCATTCAAGTCGTATCTTGGCCATTTGGCCACTGAGTTTGGCTGGGATGGACTTGTTTTCTTGTGGTGTGACCTAGAGCTGGCTTTGGTTAGTATGTACTGTTATATTTCTACAGCTTAAAGGTAGCTTTGGTAAGAGCAAGGTAAGAGAAACATATAGTGTTCTGTGTTTTTGTGTGTGTGTGCGCACACGCATGCGTGCGTGTGCGTGTGCGTGTGCGTGTGCATGTGCACGCGCATGCATGTGCCTATGGCAGTCCTGGGGCTTGGACTCAGGGCTTAGGCCCTGTACCTGCACTTCTTTTGCTTAAGGCTAGTGCTCTGCCACTTGAGCCAAAGCTCCACTTCTGGCTTTTTTGGTGATTAATTGGAGATAAAAGACTTACAGGGTCTGGGAAGGTGGCTCAGTGGTAGAGCACTTGCCTTGCATACATGAGGCCCTGGGTTCAATTCCTCAGCACCACATAAGCAAAAAGAAAAAAGCCAGAAGTGGCGCTGTGGCTCAAGTGGTAGAGTGCTAGCCTTGAGCTGAAGAGCTGAGGGATAGTGCCCAGGCCCAGAGTTCAGGCCCCACGACCGGACCGCCCCCCCCCCCCCCCCAAAAAAAAAAGACAGACTTTCCTGCCCAGGCTGGCTTTGAACCATGATCCTTAGATCTCAGCCTCGTGAGTAGCTAGGATTACGTGTGTGAGTCACCATACCCAGCCTATTAAGATTTTTAAGAACAGTATGACAAGTTTCTGGTTGGTTTGTGCGGACCAACTCTGTATGTTATTATAAGAGAGTTGCTTCATTGGTAGGGATCTATAGCATTTCCACTTCAGAAATATTTTGATAGAGTCTATTTATTTGCCCAGAGTAACCTGGAGCATGATCCTATTCATGCTTCCTGCTGTAGCTGGAATGAGAGTTACACACCATCATGCCCAGCCTTTTCTGTTGAGATGGAGAACTTTTCTAACCCACCTGGCCTAGAACAGGCAGATGGCCCAGCCTGTTATTTTTTCTTTTATGTTTTTTATTATTTATTATTTTTAAATTTTTTATTATCTTTAAGTAGTTGTACAAAGACATTCCCATTCTACAAAACACTATATGAATACAAAGTGTCTGATAACATTGTCACCCATGGCATCTACCCCATCCCTTCTCTCACTTTTTAAAATTGAGATTAGGTGATCACATAAATTTCACTTATTTCACAGTGTTGTGGAAAGTGATCCTTTTAACCTTCACAAGGCAAATTGTCACTATCATGGTCTATAAAGTTTATGAATTGTAGGAGCTTTGACAGTACAATTATTTCTCCCACATCAGGTGATGTTTACATTTCTTTCCTTTTGCTTAATGTAAGCTGTTCCCTCTTTCCCTCTCATTCCTCTCTTCCCATCTCTGTCTTTGGGTTGCTTAGTTCATTTTCATCTTTGTCTAGTGCAGCTGATGGTCCCTCTGTTGTGTGTTTTCCCATTTCCCGCTGATTCTGTGTCCTCCTCCTAGCTTCTCCCAATTGCACGCATATATATATATATATTTTCTTTTTTCTTTTTTTCTTGTTTTTTTTTTTGGGGGGGGGGTCTGGTTGTGGGGCCTGAACTCTGGGCCTGGGCACTGTCCTTCAGCTCAAGGCTAGTGCTCTACCACTTGAGCCACAGTGCCACTTCCGGCTTTTTTCTTTTTGCTTATGTGGTGTGAGGAATTGAAACCAGGGCCTCATGCATGCAAGGCAAGCGCTCTACCACTGAACCACCTTCCCAGCCCTGCATCTCTCTCTCTCTCTCTCTCTCTCTATATATATATATATATACACACACACACACACACACACACACACACACACACTATACACATACACACACACACACACCATATATGTGGTCAAGAACATAGAGTCATTTAGCAATGATATGACAAAATGAGTGGCAGTCCTTTGTTTCTCGAGTCCTGTTTACTTTGTCATATCTCCTTCCAGCCTGCTATTTTAAAGGCTTGACTGGAATTGGTGAGGAAAGAAAGTAGTTAAGAGAATCATGTACTGAGTGTATGGGCCACCCTGGCCACCTTGTTTTATTAGCCTGTTGTACCATGACTGGTAGTGAGACTGACTATCATCTATAACACGGATCATTCTACCTACTTGGCTTTTAAAATCCTCAGCATTCACATGAGGTACAAATGCCATCATACTTTCTGTCCATTTAGAGAGAAATCTATCAACAAACTCTTCTCCAGGCTTCCTTGTCACCAGCTTTTCAATTATGTTCCTTCTAAATCCCTGACCATCTAGCCAAACAACCAGCCACAGTCCAAGAATGAATAAATAATAACACAAATGGCCATTCAGATACACTAATATTTATGTATTTATATTTTTTCTTACAGATGCTGTCCCTTTTACCAGCAAGAATTATCAGATTACTAGAATTCATTGGATTTTCTGGAAATAGGGTACAAGTTTACTTTTATTTTAATTTATTTAGGGAAGATAGAACATTATTTATTGGATATAAGGAAGGACAATGCAACATGTCTTCCTGAGTATCATGGTACTTACTTACTGACACTGTTTGCAGGACAGTATGGTTCTTGATCATATTTTTGGGGGCAGTTAGGCATGTTTTTTTTTCCCCTGTTGAAAGTTAAGAATCTCACTGTTAGCCGGGCGCTGGTGGCTCACGCCTGTAATCCTAGCTACTCAGGAGGCTGAGATCTGAGGATCGTGGTTCAAAGCCAGCCTGGGCAGGAGAGACCATGAGACTCCTATCTCCAATAAACCACCAGAAAACCGGAAGTGGCGCTGTAGCTCAAGTGGTAGAATGCTCGCCTTGAGCTGAAGAGCTGAAGGACAGTGCCCAGGCCCAGAGTTCAAGCCCCAGGACCGACAAAAAAAAAAAAAAAAAAAAAAAAAAGAATCTCACTGTTATCTAAATTCTGTGATTAAAAACAATGTTTTACTAATATTGTTGCTTGTTGGATCTTCATTGCTCCTGTTTGGCTAAACTATATTCTCTGTAAAACAAAGAAATAAAGCTAGATTTCCAGGTGGAATAGTTTGTTATTCTAATAGATAAAATAATATGACTCAAACACAGTTGTAGTATTTTGCATTTTCATTTGTTTCTGTAAATTTCATTGTACAAAGGAAAACTTGTTTCTGTAAGGTTTTTTTTTTTTTTTTTTTTTTTTGCCAGTCATGGGGCTTGAACTCAGGGCCTGGACACTGCCCCTGAGCTGCTTTTGCTCAAGGCTAGCACTCTACCATTTGAGCCACAATACCGCTTCCAGCTTTTTCTGTTTATGTGGTACTGAGGAATTGAACCCAGGGCTTTATGCATGTTAGGCAAGCACTCTACCACTGAGCCACATTCCTAGCACTGTTTTTCATAAGTTTTGTTCTTTAGGTTTCTGTGTGATGGTTGGTTGTAGTAAGGAAAATATATTATTTGTACCCACCAAACTGCTTTGTACTTGGAGCCTTAATATGGTTCTTTTTACTTTTTATTTTTGTCTTTGTTTTTTGATGTTGGAGATCAAGCCCAGGGTTCTACACGTTAGGTAAATATTCTACCACTGATCCACATCCCAGCTCCTCAATGTCTGTTAATAAGTTAATATTTTTAATGGAGAAATACATTTTGTTCAAGTGCTCATTGCCTTTTTTGCTCCGGAATCACATGATCAATACAAAAAGATTTGTGAGGGCTGGGAAGGTGGCTCAGTGGTAGAGCACTTGCCTTGCATGCATGAGGCCCTGGGTTTGGTTCCTCAGCACCACATAAACAAAAAGAAAAAAGCCAGAAGTGGCGCTGTGGCTCAAGTGGTAGAGTGCTAGCCTTGAGCTGAAGAGCTGAAGGACAGTGCCCAGGCCCAGAGTTCAGGTCCCATGACCGGACCCCCAAAAAAATACCCCACAAAAAGATTTGTGAGATTGTCTTATGCCAGTTTAAAATGTAACTTTTAGTCATCGCCACTATCATAAATTTGTTAAAAAAATAAAACACCCAATTTCATGGAGTGTAGGCCTATGAAAGATAGCATATGTAGCATATGAAAGATTCTAAGTATAATTTTCAAATCATGTTCTTCTCCAACTAAGATGCATTTAATTTCCATAGGAATTGGGCCTCTTGCAGTTACGGGAAGGTGCATCAGGAAAGAGCATGAGGTCTCCACTTTGCTGCCTAACCATCCTAGCCTTCCATACCTACATTTCCCTGATACTTGGTAAGGGCTGGGCAACATTATGCTTCTGAAAATCGAGTGAGTGAAAATTTAGCAAAACAAGCCAGAGTGGGTTTTATCTATTTATTTTTCTTTTTTCCCATAAAGATGGAGAGTAGTGACCTTTTATATAAAGGAATAGGGCTGACTTTTTTTTCATTGAATTTTAAAATATCTAAATTGGCCAAAATTTCTTTTATTAAGTCATGTATTTTTCACATAATTACGTTGGATTCTCTTTTTGTAGAAAATTAAGTTTTTAGCTAAAATATGTACAGTGCTAACTGGAAAATCTAGTTAGAAATCTAAGACAGCCACCTCTGTTCTTAAGTTTGTCTGCCCTAGAATTCTTTTAAACTAAAGTCATAGATAAGACTTGTCTTTAGTTCTCAGATGTTTGAAAAAAAAGCGACAAAGTGATAGTTTCCTCCTTTTCCACAAGTAAGTCTTTAAGTAATGAAATTTGAGTCAAACATCTGCTGAATTCATGAAGACTGAAGCTTTTCCTGTTGAATTTCCAGGGACAGGAGAAGTGAATGTGGTAGAAGCAGAGCGGCTCCTCGCACCCTTCCTCCAGCAGTTTCCAAATGTATGCAGAACATTTCAATTGTTTGTTTCAGTCAGGGCTCCTCAGTCAGACTGTTGAACAATGTTTTTGTTTCTTTTTTTTCTTCACAGGGCTCACTCATGTTGTTCTATCATGCTCGGATTGAATTACTGAAAGGGAATATTGAAAAGGTAAATTTTTAGGGGGGACAGAACTTTTCAGGGAAGTGTCTAAAGAGCGGCGTTGTGTCACACTTTCAACATAAACAGACAAAAGAAAAAGGCAATGCAGCTAAAAAGTTGAAATTTTACTTGGTGTTTGTATCCTATTATATATAGTAATATTCCTGAAAGGACATTTACACATAAAATACATAAGGCAATTTAGGACAGATACATAAAATAACAGGTGGGCAATTTAAGGGGTTTAAAGAACTCTGTTATCCATTTCTGCATGACGTTCAATTTGGACTCTCATCCTTACATAAGATCCAAGTCTGTATTACACAGTTCCTCATTATAAGAGTTTGTTAACTAATTCCTGAGGTGCAGTAGAAGAGTAGGAGCCTTTCCTATAAGCATATACTCATAATAATGATTTTCTTCCACACAAATGGGATCAAGCACGTATATATTTCTGTGATTTGGCTTTTTTCTGTTTATAATACATCTTGGATCTCTTTTCAGGTAAGTCTAAATTTCCCTTGATCTATTTTGATGGTCAGATTTTATTTCATGGAATGCACATACCATATTTTAAAAAAATGGTATAGTTCTGGGCTGGGAAGGTGGCTCAGTGGTAGAGCGCTTGCCTTGCATGAATGAGGCCCTGGGTTTGATTCCTCAGCACCACATAAGCAAAAAGAAAAAAGCTGGAAGTGGTGCTATGGCTCAAGTGGTAGAGCACTAGTTTTGAGCTGAAGAGCTGAGGGACAGCTCCCAGGCCCAGAGTTCAGGCCCCACGAGTGGACCCCCCTTCCCCCCCAAAAATGGTATAGTTCTGATACCTATTGGACACTACAATAACAACACTTTTGGAAATCTTCCTATGTATACATTTCTGTGTACAGGAATATTGACAAAAGTCTGATTCTGATGGTTTGAAGATTTGGATCAGAAGATGTTTGCATTTTGACAAATCCAGCCAAATTGCCTTTCATAATCGCCTTTCAGTGTCAACTTCTATAAAGATAGGAGATTGTATATTTCCAGTGTTCTTTGTCAACTCTGGAAAATTTCTGCATCCAGTTTTGTTGGAATTTTTAACTTTTAATTTTTTTTTCTGGTTTTGGGGCACTGACCCTGAGCTTTTTTTGCTCAAGGCTAGTACTGTTAACACGTGAGCCACAGCTTCACTTATCATCTTTTAAATCTTTGCCAGTTACTCAGCTTATTAATTATATATATGAAAATTATGTAAATTCATAAACATATATACATATATATGTGCATATACATTATATATATGGGAAAAACATTTGTCACTTTATTTCTTGTGCTCCAATTTGCCTGTTTATGGTTTCACATGTTTCTTTGTAACTTTGTAAAATTTTTATCTAATAATAGAGGTTAATCTTTGATCAGTTATATGCCTAGTGCCTGGGACTTTGTTAAGTGTGTTTTGGCTTATGGAAATTCTAACAAGTGTCATTCTTTTCTTAAAAGATGTTGGCATTTTATATCTTACTTGAAAAGGTGCCAAGATTGCCTCATAACGTTAAATGAACTTAAGTGAATCATTGCATTTAAGGAAAGGAATAACATCATTTTGCATGGTTTAATGAGTGATAATATTGTTCTTCTTGTACAAAGTGTTTTATGTATTTTTCCATTAGGTTATTATCTCCTTATCTAATATCTGGATGATCAGCTTTATGCAATTGACTTATAGGCACAAGAGATATTTCGAAAATGCATTTCAGTTCAAGAAGAATGGAAACAGTTTCACCATCTCTGTTACTGGGAGCTAATGTGGACTTCTATATTCCAACAAAACTGGATGCAGGCATATCACTATTCAGATCTACTGTGCAAAGAGAGTAAATGGTCAAAGGTAAAGAAGTGTTTTCATTAATTAATCTAACACCTGTTAGATGGAAGTGGTCAGGGTGGTTTTTATTTAGAACTTTTCATAGTATGACATTAATATTATCTTCTCTCCTTAGAGATCCACAAGATTAGGAAATAAGTATTAAGTACATGATCACACTGTCCTTAGCATTACATGCTCTAAAACCTACCCCAAATTTTTTTTCTAACAAGGAGAATAATAGCTCATCTAAAGATAAATTACACTTACACTTAAAGTATTACACATTTATACTGTAGTCTGGATAATTTCTGTAGACTTCCTAGTGCCCTGATGACCAAACTTTTTGTGATTATTAAAATGAATTCTGGCAGGAAAAACTGGGAGAAAATGAGGGAAGAGATGATGACACTGTTAACAAAGAAGTGTACTCCTTACCTGATTTACATAATTGTAAACCCTCTGTACAATAACAAAAAATGAATTCTGATATATAGTGAGAAGTTGGGAGCAATTAGGTGACAATCTCATTCTGCCTACTTTCTTACCCATGAATGTGGTATAGTCTTGAAAGAAGAAAAAAAATTCAATTTATTGAAAAGTGCTATTCTCATTTGAAAGAGACAACTAAAAATTTCATTTTCTTTGATTTCTTTATTACCTCTTAATATCATATCCAGAAAATGTGTAAGCCATTCCTAATTTTCAAGGTAGAAGTGCAAAGTGCCTAAAGATGTTCAATAGCTAGCTCCTTTTCTTCTTCTCCTCAAGGCAACATATGTGTTCTTGAAAGCTGCCATTTTGAGTATGCTTCCAGAGGAGGATGTGGTAGCAACTAATGAGAATGTGGTAACTTTATTTAGGTAAGCAAGACATCATTTCTATAACAAAGCCCCTGGGTACATAAAGAGATACAAATGTATCTTCTGTTCTCTTGTGCTTCACTTTCATTTTTCTTTAACTGCCCTGCTCATTTGATATGGGAAGTATTAAAACAGTGCAGTTAGCGGAGAGTCAAAATGTCATCCTTTGAGCTTCCTGCAGCTGTGCCTGTGTAACTGGGTATCTCTAGAAGGCTTGGTTTTGGCAGTAGGACATTATTATTGGGGCTCTGCTACTAGATTTTTTCCCTCTTATTTTATTTTGTTTTTGTTTTTTTTTTCTGTGATGTAGTTGGATAGTTCCTTGAATCATTTCTCAGCAACTTACTGGATGCATTAATACAATTGTGCATATTAATGTCCTCAGGTGCTGAGCATGGTGGTGCACAGATGCCGCCCCAGCACTGGGGAGCCTGAGGTTGAAAGATCTTAGATTCAAAACCAGCCTGGAACTGCATTTTAAGACCCTGTCTCGAAGATGTAAACAAAAACCACTCAGTCCAAAATGTAAAAGTGCCTTCAGGTGTATGTAGTCCCCCATTCTAGTCTCATATGTTTATGATTTTCACAATTGGAATTCTGTACAATTTTCTGAGTTGTCTGCAAATGTGTACAAGTCTTAAACTGATTATTTGGAAAACTTTTCCTCAAATTATACATTAATTGATGGCTACCTTTTGAGGCCTGCATCACTTTATAGACCTGTACCATTGCAGCTAGGAACAGGAAATGTATTAGTATACTCTCTTCCTTCTTAGACTCTTCTTAAGGAAATTGGCAATGTTTCCTGGACTATGTTGGATAGATGTGAGGTCTTAACTGAGATGACTAGAAAGAATTGTGTCATTCAGTGGCTCTGACTTGAAGGTGTTGCAGAATCACATGGCGGATGCATCAGACTCCACAGTGCTGGTGCCCAGCCATGGAGTTGCTGATTCAGTTAGGTCTGTGGTGGAGCCCAGCAAGTTCCCAGGTGCTACTGATGCTGATGATCTGTGGTGTGTGGTATGAAAGCCATGAGTAAATAACATATGTGCTTACTGACCTTTTATTTGGGATTTTCAGACAGGTGGATGGTTTGAAGCAGAGAATCGCTGGTAAATCTCTCCCTACTGAGAAGTTTGCTGTGCGGAAGGCACGGCGTTACTCCCCCTCCTTGCCTGCTCCTGTGAAGCTCATCTTGCCAGCCCTGGTATCTGCTTTTATATTAGTTACTATTTGCATCCTAGAAAAACGTTCTCTATTCCAAATATCAGGGGGCATATCTGAATTTGGTTGTGAGATTTATAGCTCAGTTAAATTTTACAAGGTAAATGTTTATAAATAATTAAAAAATAATTATTACTTATGGGTTTTGATTAGTTGTATGTTTCAGGCATTATCATAAAAGCTACTTAAAGCTTTATCATTTAATTTGCATAATAACTGTTTCTCCCATTTTACATTTAAGGAAGTTCAGGCAGGGAGAGGGCAAGTTGACTTCCCTGGAATTGAATTAAAAATAATTCAAACCTGATGGAAAAGGAGAATTTTACATTGTGAGGTTATAATATGGGATTTTTATGACCACAGTGTGTTAAATCACATGATTTTAGTCTTCAAAACTTAGTATTTTAAAATTGCCTCATTGTGATAGACAAAAACAAGGAGTAAACGAAATTTCAGTTTAAACTAGATTCAGTTGTCTCCTGTAATTTTGCTGCTCTAATTCCTAAGCTAGGAGTTTTATAGTAGAGCTTAGCAGAATGCAAAAATTCTTTTGTTCACAATCTCCACATCATAGGGCTCAGCTGATTGCTTAGTTAGAAACTTATTCTTCCATGCTCACATTAAGTTCTGATTTAAAATTTTAAAAAGTTGAACTCAGTTAAGAATTTGAGGAGATTTCCTTAACTTAAATGGAAATGGTATGTTGTTTTCAAGGAATTTTGTAGCCATCTTTGCAGTTTCTTGGCTTTGAAAACTTTTTAGGTGGTTAACTACAAGTTAATAGTTGGATTACTTTCCAGAGCATTGTCTGTGGACACAGTGTATACCTCAAGGTAAACACAGTATGTTATGTCTAAAATTTAATCATTGTTAATTTAAATGATTCTGACATGTCTATAAATAAACTTTCAAAGTTAAAAAAATTCAAACCACAAATATAATTTTACCTTTACTATTAGCCATATTAAAAGTACAAAGAAAAAAAGGAGAAAAAAGTACAAAGAAACATGAAATGAACTTTTAAGAATATCATTGAACACATTTATGCAAAATTTCTCATTTCAACATGCAGTGGCAATTAGTATAAGCTTATTTATTAAATTCTTTACTTTTTTTTTTTTTTTTTGGCCCCTACTGGGGTTTGATCTCAGGGCATGGCACTACCCCTTAGCTTTTTCAGTTACAGCTTCTGGCTTTTTGTTGGTTAATTGGACATTAGAGTCTCATGAACTTTTCTGCCCAGGCTGGTTTATAACTGGGATCCTCTAACTTCAGTCTTTAGAGTAGCTAGGATTATAAGCATGAATCACTGGCACCTGGCTTACATCCTTTTATATTGAACTAGTTCTTTCTTAGAAATTACACACTTATATTTCCAGTACTCAAGAGCCCAAAGTGGATGATGGCTGTTCTAGTTCAGCTTGTCCTCATACTCCTAATCATTAATGCCATTTAGGCAAAGCCTTTGTCAAAAACTTAATTTTTGCTTAAATTTTTTATTTAATTGTCTTTCAAAAATACTGGACATGGGTTGGGAAGGTGGCTCAGTGGTAGCGCGCTTGCCTTGCATGCTTGAGGCCCTGGGTTCGATTCCTCAGCACCACATAAGCAGGAAAAAGCCGGAAGTGGCGCTGTGGCTCAAGTGGTAGAGTGCTAGCCTTGATCTGAAGAGCTGAGGGACAGTGCCCAGGCCCAGAGTTCAGGCCCCATGACTGGACACCCCCCCCCCCCCAAAAAAAAAAAAAGGGCTGGGAAGGTGGCTCAGTGGTAGAGTGCTTGCCTTGCATGCATGAGGCCCTGGGTTCGATTCCTTAGTACCTATTAAGCAAAAAAGAAAAAAGCCGGAAAGTGGCGCTGTGGCTCAAGTGGTAGAGCACTAACCTTGAGCTGAAGAGCTGAGGGGCAGTGCCCAGACCCAGAGTTCAGGCCCAATGACCGGACCAAAAAAAAATTTAATTAATTAAAAAAAATACTGGACATAACAAGTTACATGACTTTTTTTTTGGGTCCGGTCATGGGGTCCGAACTCTGGGCCTGTGCGCTGTCCCTCAGCTCTTCAGCTCAAGGCTAGCGCTCTACCACTTGAGCCACAGTGCCACTTCCGGCTTTTTTCATTTTGCTTATGTGGTGCTGAGGAATCGAACCCAGGGCCTCAGGCATGCAAGGCAAGCACTCTATCACTGAGCCACCTTCCCAGCCCAAGTTACATGACTTTTTGAGGCTTCTTTTTTTTTTTTTGGCTGGTCGTGGGACCTGAACTCTGGGCCTGGGCGCTGTACCTCAGCTCTTCAGCTCAAGGCTAGCACTCTACCACTTGAGCCATAGCACCACTTCCAGCTTTTTCTGCTTATGTGGTGCTGAGGAATTGAACCCAGGGCCTCATGCATGCAAGGCAAGCACTCTACCACTGAGCCATCTTCCCAGCCCTTTTTGAGGCTTCTTATCAATGTCTTGTTTTTTAAATTTGCCTTGATCAGCTGGGGACACTGAACATCTTTTGTGTGTTTATTCCTTTGTGAATTGGTGTTTATATCCTCCCTTAACTTTTCCACGTATCATTTCTTGTCTTGTTATTGACTTACAGGACCTGTTTACATATTCCATAAACAGAAAGTACAGCTCTTAGAGGGGTCAGACATAAAAGCTAACCTGCAACTAGTACACATGTCCCTATCTGACATAAGCAATACCAGGGAACAATAACATCAGTCAGAGGTGTTCTGTGAGTGTGACAGAGTAAGCCAAAACTGTGACCAGTTTCTAATCACATCAGAGCACAACCAAAACCAAAGCACTGCACATCTCAGTGTTCACCAAACATTCCAGCTAACATGAAAGCTTGTTGCTGTGCTACCACTTAATTTTAGCTCCAGGCCTCAATCTCTTATTTATTTATTTATTTATTTATTTATTTATTTATTTATTTATTTATTTATTTTGTTGGTTGTGAAGCTTGCAGTCAGTGCCTTATTGCTCTCCCTGAACTTTTTTGCTTTGAGCCACAGTGCTACTTCCAGTTTTCTGGTGGTTAATTGGACATCAGAATCTCATAGACTTTTCCTGCCTAGGCTGGCTTTCAACCTTGATTCTCAAATCTCAGCCTCCTGTGTAGCTAGGATTACAAGCATGAGCCACTGGTGTCTGACCTTATTCTTTTTTTTTTTTTTTTTGTCCGTTGTGGGGTTTGAACTCTGGGCCTGAGCGCTGTCCCTTCAGCTCTTCAGCTCAAGGCGAGCGCTCTACCACTTGAGCCACAGTGCCACTTCCAGTTTTCTGGTGGTTTATTGGAGATAAGAGTTTCATGGACTTTCCTGCCCGAGTTGGCTTTGAACTGCGATCCTCAGATCTCAGCCTCCTGAGTAGCTAGGATTACAGGCGTGAGCCACTGGTGCCCGGCACCTTATTCATTTTTATCAAGCGGTTTATACTGGGAAAGTTTTTCTGTCTTACAGAACTTTTCAGAAATGTTGTTAACCCTCATAGTTCTTTCTCTGCAGTAGTATTTAAGAGTCTAGTGGTACATGATTGTCCTGCTTTGATGGTTGAGAATCTTAAGAAAGGTTAGCTCACTACCCAAACTTCTCTGTGTTTATGGATGTACAATGAATAGGGAGTTGGCCTGAATTACTGTAATTTTACCACAAGCACTTGTTTTTCATTAATTCTCAAACATGAGCTTGCCTTCTTCTGATAAAATATTCCATCTGCAAACAATTTTAAATCAGCAATTTAAAAATAAGTGTTGACTTGAGCTCTTACTTGGTTAAACAGTAAGAAATTGTCTTATGTAAAATGTATGGCAGGGTGTTGTGATGTTAATTTTCATGCCATGAAGTTAACTCACTGCCACTCTGCCTGAATATGTCATTTCTACTACTTCCTTGCTATGAAGCTTTTCAAACAATATCCATGATATTTTAAAATTCACTTTTTCTAAGAAGATACTAATTAGACTGCTTATTGTATTCCCTTCAAAATACAAACTGTACTATCAGGATCATTAGAAAAAATATTTTCAAGCAAAAGCACATTTGCCTTTGGTCCAAAAAAATTTCTCATCTGTTAGCCCATTAAATATAATCTGCCATGAGAAATCATTACTTTACATTTTCAGAAGCTGTCATTCAGCCATATGGCCCTTAAACAAATGTGTTTTCTGCTTATTGGATTGCATTGCTGGACCGACACATGTTTTTAATGGTATAAGAGGAGCTGGAGCCCAGTATTCCAATGTTCATTTCTAGTGATATGCTTGGAAACATTTTATGTAAACAACTGGCAGACATTTTAAAATATTTCCCTTTACTTAAGAGTAACAACAAAAACTTATATTAAACAGAATCGTTCATAGAGTCAGTTTAGGAATTGTTATTACTTCTATAATATAAAAGGAAAAAGTCATGTAATAAAATGAGAGAATTATATCACTAAGCTCCACATGAAGTAAGCTAACGTAAATGATCCCTAAGTATTATTTTGAGATCCTTAGCAACCAAAGCAAGACACATGTATGTGCTTTTGTGGAGATGAAAGATGTTGAGTATCCTCATATAATTGCAAATGGCTTTTCATTCTTCCTCATCAGGAAATGATGTATGTCTGGAATGGTTTTCCAATAGTGAGCAAAAGAAAAGACCTTTCTGAAAATCTCTTGATAACTGTTGAAAAGGCTGAGGCAGCTTTACAAAATGAAAGTAAGTATGAAAAGAAATGTGTAGTAATCTTTGTCTCTGTGTTTCCATTTTCTATCTCCTGTTTTTTCCTCTTTCCTCCTATGCACATCTGACCATCTCAGTTTTTGTGCATCTCAAGGGCAAAAAAAGCTTGAGCTGTGGGTGTCTGAGTGGCTGCAATCAGTTAAAGAGGAGGGATGACATGTGCTGTAGCATGGACGAACCTTGGAAACTCTGGGCAAAGTGATAGAAGCCAGTCACAAAGACCATCCATTTATGTGTTATGTCTAGCAGCAGTCATTGTTTAAAGACAGAAAACAGATTAGTAGTTACTGAGGGATGGAAGAATTAGGGTGAGGATATGATCACTAAAGGACATGATATTTATTGGGAGGGGATAAAAATGTTCTCAAATTGATGCAATAAAATGGATGCATAACTCTGTAAACATATTCAAAATGATTGAATTTATACTTTAAATCAATGAATTATATAGTTCATGAATTTTCCAAACATGAATGGAGTTGGGGTTTGACCCTGCAGGATAACAACAAATAGACTAAAGGGGGGAAACAGGCCTTAGGCCTTTGTAAGAGCAGCATGAAGAACATCTGTACTTCATTCCGTTTTACTTTGCTTTATTATTATTTTTTTTAAGGCTTCCTGATTGTTCTCCAGGCTAGTGTGTTTCTATATACATGGGGAATCATTTGTTTTCAACTTTGGATCTTGTTACCATTGATTTTTTTTTTTTTAAACTCATTCTCTTTGGTGGAGCTTGCATCCATCCTGGTTTACTAGAGGCAGCTGATATAGAAGATGGAAAATCAGGAGATCTGGTGTGTGGTCTTAGCTCTGTAGTCTTTATACTCCAGAAACAAACCTCTTTGCTTTGCTTTGCTTTGCTTTTCTGGTCCAGTCGTGGAGCCTGAACTCTGGGCCTGGGCGCTGTTCCTCAGCTCTTCAGCTCAAGGCTAGCGCTCTACCATTGGAGCCACAGCACCACTTCCTGCTTTTTCTGTTAATGTGGTGCTGAGGAATCGAACCCAGGGCCTTAGGCATGCAAGGCAAGCACTCTACCACTGAGCCAACTTCCCAGCCCCCCAAAAAATTTTAAAAAGAAGAAGAAAGAGAGAAAAAAGAAAAGAAAAGAGGACTGGGAAGGTGGCTCAGTGGTAGAGTGCTTGCCTTGCATACATGAGGCCCTGGGTTCCATTCCTCAGCCCCACATAAGCAAAAAGAAAAAAGCTGGAAGTGGCGCTGTGGCTCAAGTGGTAGAGTGCTAGCCTTGAGCTGAAGAGCTGAGGGACAGCGCCCAGGCCCAGAGTTCAGGCTCCACAACTGGACCCCCCCCCCCCAAAAAAAAAAATGTTTTTTGGGTGCTGATTCAAGGGGTTGAACTTGGGGCCTGGATTCTGTTTGTTTTTTGCTCAACAGTAGCATTCTAGTGCTACCACTTGAGCCACAGCTCTGCTTCTGGCTTTTTGGTAATTAATTGTAGATAAGAGTCTCATAGATTTTACTGGCCTAGGATGGCTTCAAACCACGATCCTCAGATCTTAGCCTCCTGAGTAGGATTACAGGCATAAGCTAGCCACTGGCACCTGACAAACCTGTTTTATTTTGAAATGGAAACTGTTGGTTCAATGATACTCAGTTTTCTTGTTCGAACATTTCTGATTCTGTCTTTTAAATAAACACTGTGTTTTGATCAGCAATGTCATCAACTAGCCCATCACTCTCTCCTGGTGAGAGACAACCACCCTTCTTCCTGTTATTATGCATATGATTGCTGCATATCTCCTTCATATGAAATGCTATCATACAGAGCTTGCTCTTTGTTTAAAATGTTTTATTTATTTTTAATAATATATATCAGGTGTACGGGGCGTTAGGGGAGCTTTCACGGACATTTTTCACACACACAGCACATCCCAGTCAACATGACATGCTCTATCAGTCGACCTTACCTCAGCCTCATTTTTCAAAGCAATTTCAACAGGTTCTGTTTTGATACATGTAAACAAATTATTTCAACCCCTGTATTTGTCCTTTTGTGATTGGTTATTTTATTGAGTACATCTTCAGGGTTTATTGTATTGTAGCATATGTCAAACTTCACTTTTATAAGGAAATACGGTATTCCTACTGAGTGTATAGTTCATGTTTTGCTTCATTTGCTGATAGACATTTGGGCTGTTCCACCTCCTTCCCATTAGAAATAAAGCTGCTATGAATGTGGATGTACAAGTCTGTCTTCAAAAGCCAGCTTCATTTTTTTGGGATATATTTAGCTAGAAGTAAAATTGCTTGATCAATTATCATTTCTATTTTAGTTTGTTTTGAGGAATTGCTTGTCATAGTCTGGTTTCAGCATATCATAGGCACAGTAATTTGTAAAGAAGTTTGTTTCCCAGTACTGCCAAAAAAGAAAACATACTGAGAAATTTATTTTTTACAGAGATGGAGGCTTGGAAGTTCAATGTCAATGTTCTTCTGGTGAATCTTAACCTAGAAAGGGGAAAAAAAAAGTTTTTTAGTTAAATGGTAACAGTTGGGTTAACAGTTTAAATGACTACAGTAAGGTAACAGTTGGGTTAACAGTTTAAATGACTACAGTAAGGTATTCTATCCCCCTCTACCCCCAACCCCTCATTAAAGTAGGCCAGCTTTCTTTGTTTTTCTACCAAGCTAGGGGTTTGGGTTCAGCAGAATGAATTCTGATAAATACCAGTTTTCTGTAGTATAAACTCCTAATGTAGCACTACAAAATGGAATTTTGTAATTCATGACGTCTTGAACTAAAAGAGTGACTACTGTTTTTCCCTCTGAGCAACACTCTTTACCTTCAAATCTCCCAAATTAATTTTTCCCTCTACTGATTGGAGAAAAAAATTAAAGGAGTAATACATATATTATGCTTATGAAATACAATAATGGCTTAGAAAATCCAACTATTTCTTTTTTTTTTTTTTCTACATCCTGAGAAACACTGAAGAATTTAAGCCACATCTAAAGTGTTTAAACTTTAAGAGATAATTAGGGACAGGGGGAAACTGAGACAGACAGGTAGACATGCTGGACTTACCCATGGCCCTGTTCTTGTTAGGACCTTTAGCTGATTAAGCTCCTATCCTTCAGGATGGGAGAAAATGAATAGCTAGAAGGAGTGAGGTTATAAACCTGAGGGTACACCAACCTCAATCCCATATCTGAGTTTCATTACTGGAAATAGAATGTATTCTTTGTTTGGTCTGTTGTGGGGCTTAAACTCTGGGCCTGGGAACTGTCCCTCAGCTCTTCAGCGCAAGGCTAGCACTCTACCACTGTGCCACTTCTGTTTTTTTTGAGTGGTTTATTGGAGATAAGAGTTTCATGGACTTTCCTGCCCAGGCTGGCTTTGAACTGCGATCCTCAGATCTCAGCCTCCTGAGTAGCTAGGATTACAGGTGTGAGCCACCGGCTCCCAGTTTAGAATGTTTTTTTGTTGGTAGCTTTGGCAGGTGTAGTTGTAGGAAAGAGAGAAGATATAATTGATCTATTCTGGCATTGCTTTGGCTATAGTTTTTAATTCCAAGGATACCAAGGCTAGAGCTCTGAAAACACAAAAGTACTTGGTAACATGCCTGGAGTCATTTGGTATTAATTCCATTAGTGTTTTCTTTGAAATCTTAACTAAATTCATTATGCAGCCAGGATTTGGTACAGCAGATCTACTTTGTCTATTTTGTATTACTGCTTGGATAGCTTTCTACATTTTCTATTGTTATTTTTCTCTTAGTGAATTACAGCTAGCATCAAAGAAGTTCAAAACAGATATTTTTGTAGTTTTTGCTTTTATCTCCCCTGTTCCTCAGCTTCTCCTTAAAGAGGCCTTAACTAATTAAGTTTAGTAGATCTTTTGTGATGGAAATGTGCTTGGGTATCATTACCATGTAGTTTCTTTTAATGTGAAATGGAAGTTGTATGTTGATGTCTTTATCCATGAGCTCATTCATAAGATTGAGAATAGTGACAGAACTCTCATGATAATTATCTGATAGACAGTGTTCTGTGCTCTGAGGAAAAATCTTTTTGCTTCAAAGGTTTTTAAAGGAGTTTGGACTTTCTGAATCCATTTGTCATAGCTTTAAGGCAAGATTGACATGAAAGTTGCTTGTGTCTTTGCTATTTTCCATGATGCTATGTCTGTTCCTCATTAAAAAAAAAATTACCATTGACAGAGCAATAAAATGTTGTCATAACACAAACTGTCAAAAAAAACCCTACTACACAAAACTCGAGAAATATACAAAATGATATATCTAATTTGGGCTCTAGGTCTTTAGCTTTAGGCTTTGAAAGATACTACTTCTTGACTATTATGTAGTTCAGTAAACATCTATGATTAGAAGCATGGATTGCCTTTTTTTTTTTCCTAGAAAAAATATGTTTCCACCTTAGGAAATACAATGTGGTGTTTATATCTGTGATTATTACTTTTTAAAAAGTAAGAGACTTATCAGGCATTGGAAGTGAATTTCCAGCTGATTTCAGCAATTGAAATGACACCCTATCACCACGACCCTGTTAGCTCAGTAGCATTGTTAGCCTCTCATAGGCAAACAGTTTACCAGCTAAAACACCAGCATGAATGGCTGGTGATTGTTCAGGTTGTACTGAAAACAGGAGAATTTCAGTATGAGGGACTCCAGGGCCTAGTAGTTATCTTTATGCTCCCTGCGTACCTCACTCCCCCACCCCGACTCGCCCAAGCCTGAAGTGTAAATTAGCTGTCTGTCTCAGAATGACTTGTTAGTTGTATATAACTTGCATTTAAAAAATACAAGAACTAAAAAAAAAAAAAAAAATCAACAAAAAGCTTTCACAAGTGGTAACTGTGGAGAGGCTACCTTTGTCAGATACATGTCAAACATAGTATGGTTTGGATTGTACAATTTGACTTGAGCTGGAGAAGATTAATAGTCATTTTCAAAAGGGAAAAAGTGCTAAAAGAAAATCCCTGTCATTACCCTTAAGCATTTAGAAGTTTGTAGGGATTTTTTAAAGATACTTTTCATGTATTTCAAAACCATTTTGTCTAATTTTACAGCACAATTTTCCCCCAAAAGAACATAACCTGGGAGAATTGATAAGTTGTAAACATAATGATCTGGAGAGGGTGTTCTACTTCCTGAATTTTTAATGGGTGTAAAGCCATCTGCTTCTCCATATGGAAGTGTTACCCTCCCCGCATTGAAGCCAACACAGTTAGAAGCCAAAACAACAGGAGGCAGCAGCCTTCTTGTTCCTCCTGGCTTTACCTTTTACAGAATTAATAAAGCTCTTACTTTATTTAGAGTTCATATTTCCTGTTGTGTCTAAGGTCACGAAACTCAGAGTGCGACCACCTAAAAAAAATTTGTGAGTAGGTAGAGTGAACCCAGTTTAATTAAAAGGTATGCCACTAAGTAAATTCCACATTCTTTTGATGGGAAATATTGTCATTTTTGTGTTTCATGTAGTGAAGCATAACAAATACTAAAAACATTTTCCTTATGTAAATGGTCCCCCTGCAACCTGACTAATGTAAACTTCCTTCTTAATTAGCATCTTTTAAAGGTATTATTGGGCTGGGTTGTATGGCTCAGTGGTAGAATGTTTTTTTGTTTTTTGTTTTTTTAGAGATAAGAGGTCCTGGATGCCATCCCCAGAACGCAAATAAACCAAAGAGTTTATTTTTTCTCTTTTTGTGTATGTTTCTTGTTTGTTCCTAGGCTGCAATGATTTTTCTATGGATGATGAGTGCTTAGTAAAATTGCTTAAAGGATGCTGCCTCAAGAATTTGCAGCGGCCCTTGCAGGCTGAACTGTGTTTCAACCACGTGCTGGAATGGTAAGAACCAATCATGCTTTCCGGGCATTGCTACTTCAAAGTCGAGCCAAATGCTGTGATCTTAGGCTGCTAAACTTTCACTTGGTGTTTAGTGTTTTTTTGTTCCTCATAAATGAAACTGTGGTCAAAATAGGCCAGATGCGTTATCCATTTCTACTTGGTGTTTAAAAATGACCTGTAAAAACTAAATTTATGGTCTGGCTAACAAGTGTCTATCCAGCCCTGGTTCTCTCATCTCAAACCTCTAATGTGCTTTTAATTCATGCATTTGGGGTTTTGACCATTCTTTGTTCCGTTGATGTTTGAACACCCACTATGTGCACCTACTGTACTGGATCCTAGGGACTGAGTAAATAGATTTAAATCATTGCAATCTTTTGATAGGGAAGAAAGACATGACAAACACTATACTTTCTTATTTTTTTTTTGGCAAAGGGGCATTTCTTAGACATGTAATATTTGTTGTCAATAGCAGTGATAATAATGCCTTACTCCTTTATCAATCACAGAACTGAATCAAGGCTGAGATCCCTGACACTCTTCCTGTAGTACAAAAACAAATGCAAATATCTGCAGAGACAGACCTTACTGAATGAAGTAGGTTGAATAATGGCTGGAACAGGGAAATTGTTCTTTCTAAAGAGTGGACACAATCTCACCTCTAATTGGTTATTGCTCTGCACAGTGTGGGCCCAATAACAATAGTCCCTACCGTTGTTCATGAAAAGCCAAGAAGCTGGATTTTGTAGACAATTTCCTGATTTTAAAGTATCAGTTCAAGTTTTTTGAAAACATAGTGCAAGCTGAAAAGATTGCAGCCTTAGATTACCAGTTGATATCTTATTTTCCTTATCACGTGCCTTCCATCTATGGCTACCAGGTCCCCTTCCTCCTGACTATTTATGGCAATCTAAGAGAACTGGTATTCATATATCAAGAAGATAAGACATTATTTGTTTCCTAAATAAATAATGCCTTGTATTTAGTGAATGTGTTAAAGAAGTATGCATGAGAGCTATTTTAGTGGTGTTTTTGTAAGGCTTGTTCAAAGTAAGGACTAATTGTGCTTTTGTTCTGTTTATTGAATCTCATGATGAATCGTTTTATGATAATTTTGGATTGTGAGATCACTTTCAATTTTTTTTTTTTTTTTTTTTTTTGTCTTGTTGGTCATGGGCTTGAACTCTGGCCTTGATGCTATCCCTGTGCTCTTCAGCTCAAGGCGAGTACTCTACCAGTTGAGCCACAGTCCCACTTCTGGTTTTCTAGTGGTTTATTGGATGTAAGAGTCTCATGGATTTTCCTGCCAGGCTGGCTTTGAACCATGATCCTCAGATCTCAGCCTCCTGGGTAGCTAGGATTATAGGTGTGAGCCACCTGTTCAGTGGTTTTATCTTCAGATATGAAGATACATTGAGAGTCTCTCTAAAGTACTTTTAATTTTTTTAAAAAAGTTTATTGTTAGAAAGGTGATAAACAGTAGGGTTACAATTAATGTAAGTCAGGTAATGAGTACATTTCTTTTTGGACAGTGGCACCTATCCCTTGCTGTCTCCCACTTAAAGTACTTTTGAATTTTGCTATTTCTTCCAGGCATTCTGTAAAGCCTTTTCTATTCTGGAGCCAATTTTATGTTAATTTCATTACTTACATATTTTAAAATCATTTGGCCAATGTAACTTTAGTTGCAAATTTATGTGAGGATGGGCCTATTGGCTAATTTTCCACAGGAATGTTTTTTTCTTGCTACCCAAAGTGTGAGCCAAGGAGACAACTATCCTTATCTTAGTGCCAGTTAATGAATTTCTTTCAGTCTGCCCTTGGTCTAAAGGAGTAGGTCTTTTAAGATTTAAGTGTTAAGTAGAGATCTCAGTTCCTGTAGCCTTGGGGATTAGACAAAAGTGGACCCTAAGCTCCTTCATATCATCCCACAACCTAGTTCTGCATTTTAAAGTTCCACAAAATGATGAGCTATTTGCACTTGTATGTGTGTATGTACATTGTGTGTACATGCACCTGTGCATGTGTACTGTTACTGGGGCTTGAACTCAGGCTTGGGTGCTGTCACTTAGCTTTTTTCCTCAAGACTAGTGCTTTACTACTTGAGCCACAGCTTCATTTCTAGCTTTTTGGTGGTTAATTGGAGCTTGTCTCATGGGCTTTCCTACCCAGGTTGTGATCCTCAGATTTCAGCTAGGATTATAGGCGTGAGCCACTGATGGCTGGCCTGTGCATGCTTTTATCCTGCTTATTAAATTTCACAATGAATTGTTTGCTTCTTGTTTTATAATTTTATATTATTTAGTCACTTTCACAAGGGCAGAGTTTTTAGGTTCTGGCACCTGAGTTTTTCTTACAGTCTTGTGAGCCAGGTTCTGCCATGAATCTGAATGGATATTACTCGTATTTTTCCAGAGCTTCATTCTTTTTCAGATCATCTAGGGCTTATCTTTAAAGGTCTGCATGCTTTCCTCTACCTAGAAGACAGTAAACATTGCTGCTGGATTTATTATTAAGGAGTAAGAACTGAAAGCATACTACTTACTATCATAGTTATTAAGTTCCATAACTATATAATGGCAGCTTTTCCTCTGATAATAGGTATAATGCTGCACATTTCTCTGGAATGTGGAATAATATAAGCATTGAAAAAATGATTTTCTTGTTCTGTTAAGGCTTACTTGATTTTCATTTACCCTTTCAGTGAAAAGCTACTGAAGTATGACCACTACCTAGTGCCATTCACTTTGTTTGAGCTTGCGTTTTTGTATAAAAGCCAAGGGGAAATTGACAAGGCCATAAAAGTTCTAGAAACTGCAAGGTAAGTGGTAAAGGCAGATTTCCCTGGATTGCTATGGAGTCAGACTTACCAGCACCATTGTAACAACAGGAATAATACATACTTAAAATTATAAACATTACCTCTGCATATATATGCATATGTGTGTAGATAAGTCATATGACTTATCTATATATGACTTATCTATATTCATGGCTTTTGAGCTTAACTATGCCATTTCCAACTCCTAAACCCTGTGACTACTTACAGATGTGACTACTTACAGATGTGATCATGGATATCTAAGTAATTGTTTAACTTATTACATTCAATATCAGGAGTCAACAAACTTTTTCTGTAAATGGCCTAATAATATTCTGCTCAGAGTAAATCTTGGCAGTAGAGAATAAGGTCTTCTTCATTCAGTTATAGGAAAAGTAGCCATACAAATAATATGTAGCTCAGAGTTGGCTATTTTGAGTTACAGTTTGCTGACCAGTACATAAGGTCATATTAAATCAGCTCTGTTATTTTCTTGAAGAGCCCCTGCGATTAGCTGCAGTTTTCCTTTATAAAGTTGTCAAAATTGGCTCTATAAAATTGGCAACATTGGTGGCCAGTCATTTAGGAAAATTCTCACTTTTGTCCTTTGGCTAGCCTTAGTGTAAGAAGTTGATTTTCATTTATGATCAACACATTTTAGTAATGGTCATCAAAGCCATAGGTAGCCCTTACCCCTGTGTAAAGTAGGAGATATAGAATTAAGTGCTATTACAAAGAAAGGTGCTCTAGGACTCCATCTGCCAAGATGGGATGAATACAGGAGACCAATGCCAAAATTACTCAATTTTGCTGATTTTTAAATAATTCTGGCAAAGGCATGGGCTAGCCTGAAGTATCTAAGTAAGCCCTCCCACCTCTGCTACTACTAGTGCTTGAATTCAAGGCCTCCTGCTCTTACTTGGCCTTTTCACTCATGGCTGGTGCTCTACCACTCAAGCCATGCTGGCTGGTTAATTGGAGATGAGAGTTTCTGGTTTGTCTTTCTGGGCTGGCTCCAAATGGAGATTTTCAACATTTCAGCCTCTTGAATTTTTTAGGATTATAGGCATGAACCACCAGTACCCAGCTGTAAGTTAGGATTTCACATAATGTCCCTCTCCTCCCCACTACTTTTTAAAGTACAATTTATTGCTATTATTAAGGTGTTGTGCAGAGGGATTACACAAGTCAGGTAATATGTATATTTCTCCCCCTATTTTTTGTAGTGTGGGGATTAAACTCAGGGACTTGTGGCAAGTGGCTTTACAAACTGAGGCTAGTGCTTTACCATGGAGCTCCATCCCCAGCCTTCTAGAGCTTCTTCTGACTTTGACTTAGTTATTTTATAACTCTTGGTTATAACTAATTCTGGTGCAACAAAGTAATCCTGCTTTTAAAAATATTTTTATTATCTTTGAGTAATTGTACAAAGGAGTTGTCATTCAACAAAGCAGTTACGGTCCAGTGCATCCTGATCAGTGTCACTCCTTCCAACATTCCCATCTATCCCTCCCAATCCATCCCTTCCCTCACTTTTCTTAATTTAATTCTGCTATTTTTGTTGCAGTTTCTTCAAGAGGGTTAAAGATATTTTTATTCTTTTGGAATGATTGTGTTCATTGTGTTTATATGAATCTGTCTTAATATTTGCCATTTTTAAAAAAGGAAATCAGACTATTTAGGAATAGTTCACCTAAGTTGTAGTCTCCGTATAGCCTTCTTGCTGTGGTGAATGGTTTCATAAATAAGTAGAATGTTACTTCTCAAAGTATGCTCTTTTGGTTATCACCAGGAAGCTTCTGGAAATACAGACTTGCTGTCCTTCTTCCCTCACACAATCTGTGTTTTATTAAGATTCACTGTTATGCAGAGATTAGAGAGAGATCTGGGTGGTCTGTGGTGCTCTGGTGTATACAAAAACAATTTTTGACTATACAATTTTATTGTTATTGTCTTCAGAAATAATTACAAAGATTATTCCTTGGAGTCCAGACTACACTTCCGAATTCAAGCAGCTCTTCATCTCTGGAGAAAAACATCTTCAGATTGATCAGAACATGAAGGATGGAATTTTCCTTGATTAGCATCGGCATCTGCTATACATTAAACCTTGTATTAAAATGGAAAAGTGATCTTGTGAATAACAGACAGCAGAACAGTTTGTCAATATTTTCTATCATCTGAATGGTTTATTGTTGGTTTACATAATCCCACTCCCCTCCACTATGGAATGACATTCAGTACTATCTAGAAAATTCTCATACTTTGCTTCTCAAAAAGGATTTCATATTAGACTTTGAGGGAGTGGAAACGTCTTTTAAAAGACTCACAGGTACAATAAAGGGTAATTTGGTTATTTATTTTTTTAATATGGAAATATTATTTAAGTAGCAAATGGTTTTACAAATTGAGCCATTTTTAGGTTGGTCATGAATCTTCAGAGATATTTTGTTGCCCAGTTTTTAAATCTCAGAGAGGAAATAACACATTCAAAATGGTTTAATAGATTTTTCAAGATTCTGAAAAAGACAAGAAGAGGACTTGAGTTAGGTTATGATAGATTGAATTTGATAGGTTGAATAGAACTTTATCTATAAGAGATGATAAAATTCTAGGTTACTGAATTTTTATTCCTTATGTTTGTTAAGGTTGGTGATATTTTGAGAGTATCCTGGTTTTGAATGCACTTAAGTCTATTTTAACAACACTCAGCAGCATTAGACACAGTCCCTGTGTATCTATTTAATAGGAGAAAAAGTCATATTTAGAAATTATCCTTAACTTTAGCAGTGAAGCCTAAAATATACACCTTATTTTTCTTATAGGAAGCAAAGTTCCTGCTGCTTTAAATGATAATATAAAATAACAATAATTTTTACACTCAAATGTTGGTAAGATCTCATTTTCTAATCTCTCTAGCACTGTGAGGGTTTCTTATAAACATCTGGACTGTTCTTTTCCCTTGGAAACAGATTCAGGACATGGAGCTGGAAAGAGCCCAGTTCTGTTTTGTCCTGGCTTTGCTACTGGTGAGCAATTTAACAGGGTGACCTTTCGGAGACTCCCTGCACTTCCTGCATCACCATATGACTTTCAAAGTCTGTTTTAGATGTATAACTGTGAGTCTGTGTATTTGGCATTTATTTCCAACAAACAGTGCTCAATGTTTAATTGAAACCATTCCACGTAGAATGTTGTAGTTTTCAGTCATTTTTGTTTCCTACAACTTCTCAATATGTATGTGTTATGGTGAAGGACCAGGTTCCATCCAGTGAGGAGATATAATTTATGAGTCAATGATATTTGGTTTTGTCTTATTTATATTTCTGTTTTGGAGAATTGTAACTTTCCCTGGGTAGTTCTATATTTTCACAGATCGAGAGTCAGGAGTTCCTCTTTGTTAATAGTTCTATGATAGACCAAGTGACTTACCCATTTTGGGGCAAGGTTTTCCTAGTGAGGATAGCAAGACGTATTTGTGCCAGTGAGTGCTCGACTAGATCAGACAGATAGTAGCTTTCATTAAACTGGGGGAGTCTTGTGAATATGGGTATGTAATAATTATGGGTTTATACCACTAACAGTTTCCGTGTAAAATATCAAATGAGTCTGTGGGCCCTGCTATATGATGAAAGAAGTAGAAATTTAAAACCCTTTATAAATTTGTTCACATATTATAAATTTGATCGTGTGTTTGGTACCAGTAATAGTCCAGATTATGAATTTGCTCCTCACTATTCTCAGATACAGGACCCTGTGCCCAACAGTGCCTAATGTATGTATGTAGTGTGTCTGGATCAACACTGAGGAAGTATTTCCAGGAGAAGGAGATTAGTAAAATCTGAGTCAGAGTACCATCCTTCCAGATAGTAGAGGGGCAGATAGTTATATGTCCTATTAATAGAAATTAAATAACTTTGGCTACAGACAAGAGAAATAAATCCATTAATGTACCTGTTAAAGGAAAATATATTCAGTAATTATTGTGAATATAACTTTGGGAAAAAGTTTATAAATTCCTTAGAAGAGCTCTGGTAGCATTATTTTTGAAAACATTTTTATTGTTAAAACATGGATGCCCATTTTAGGTTTGTGAGAAGTGGTCAGAGCTGAAAGTTGAAAAAATTCACATTCTGGTATAAAACATAAAGCACTTAAACCAATAAGATTGTTTTAATTTTAGCTGATTATCACACAAATATAAAGGACCTTTAAAATTTTTCTTTTTTGTGTGTTTATTATTGCTTATTTTTTATAGTTTCCTGCCAATATGGACAGTCTATTCAGTGAATTTTTAATTAATTAAAAAATCTTCTGTATTTAATCTATCATGGTATATTAATACTGTAATAGCATTAATACTAAGAATATTTCCTATCATGTTCAAGATAGTGTGCTGGCACTAATTTCTTGTAACATCAACAAATATTGTCTTTTCAGAGTCTTCGTGTGTGTGTGTGTGTGTGTGTGTGTGTGTGTGTGTGTGTGTGTGTGTGTGTGTGTGTGTGTGTGTGTGTGTGTGAGTGATTTTTAGATTGTTCTGTGAATAATGAGCACCTAAGTGACATTGTTTTATATAATGTTTACGGGGCAGTGGGGGGGATCTGTGATGGGATTGGGTTGCCAATGTGTTTAACAGTGCAATTTCTGTTGTTACTGGTATAATTACCTTTATTTATTTGTTTTTAAATGGAGAGGCAGTGTTCTGTTTGGTGCTTTTTAAATTTCAATAATAGCTACGTTTCATGGGTTGGTGATCAGGAAGACATGATTTCTGCTTGGTGGAGTTTAACTACATCAGCTCTTGATGTATATTTTGATGTTTTCTATGCCCACGGATACAAGAAGTTTCCAAGCTAAATAGGAAAAAAAATAATTAAGAAAAGAGGATAGGAGCTACAGGGAGGCAAATTCCAGATTAATCAGTGTCAAGGAAGATTTTTAATCATTAAGACAATCCATTAGTATAAAACAGTCTAACTAGCTCTTTGACAGAGGAGTGAGTATACAGTATTATGTGACTTTCATTCTTACCTGGCCTGAGTGCTTAGACCAATTGCATTCCCTCTGATACTTTGCTCAGGGCTTAAAAGTGGGGAGAGCCAGGTAAAGAATCCCCTCCCCCCTCTGCCTCACACAAAAGGGATGTTTTTTTTTTCCAAAGGCAATCTCTCTGCTGTTGATACTGAGTCTGATTCCACCTTTTATCTATCCCTGTAAAGTGAAATTATTGGTCTTTCTGAATAGAGGTTTCCTTCACCTTGGACAACAAAACAATTAAAAAAATGGTCTTTGTGCCCAACTGGAAAACTTCCTGGAATTACTGTGATTAATTCTCCTTTGTTTTTCCCCCTGCCCCCCCCAATTCATTGTCCTAGGTGTACTCTCTATATTTATAAATCTTTAATTGAAATATACTTAGTTAAAATGCTAACAGAGATTCCAGCAATCATTTTTGAAAATCCTAAGATTTCGTTATTTATTAGACCTGGACTGGATCTTAGGAAATGATCTTCTCTTTTCAGCCTCAAGACAGTCTTGTTCATTCCATCCCATGCTGGCTAGTGTACTTAGTGTACTTGCCACCTACCACCTTGTAGTAGTTGAGACCTGAAATGGTGGAGAAGTATCAAGGGAGCCTTCATTCAGGTGTGTTGCAGTTTTGCTCACAGACATCCCAGGATCCTGCTCCTGGCATTCCGGCACTCATTTGCTATATCATCTGCCATGACCACCCCATCCCCGCAGTTGCTTCATCAGTTGTGCTTCAAATAGCTGCAAAGTTCACTTTTTCTGTTTAAATGTCCTTGAATTCTTATTGTGTTTATTCCACAGCTGATGAGATCATTGGCATATTTGAACATTCTCTTAGCCCCTTCCTCCTGCTGAACTCCTACATACCAGAGCAGGTCTTGATTTTTTTTCACATTAATATTTTAATCTGCATTATAGGCATTCCATGGTGTTTCACAAAGTATGACTGTTAGAATTGTAGAAGAGAGACTGCATGTTGTAATGTTAGCTTCATGACTAACAAAATAACTTCTGAGAAAATACTCTGAAAAATTTAGTAAACCCTTTTTACTCCCCTTATATTAATGTTTTAACACTTAGCTAGCTCAGTATGACTATTTACAAGGTTTTAGACACTATTATCTATTTAGAGAATAATGTCAGATGATATATTGATGCATTTAGCTGCTTACTAGTAATTTGAATATGTATGCTTAATGATACCTAAATTTAATTAAGATATATTTTAATATCTTTAGACATTTCTTGATTAGATACAGCTATTGATCAATAGATAAATATATACAAAACTACTCATATTAAATAGACAGTGTTTTTATACTGTTCGTTGGGGGAATAAATGATTTTCCAAATTTTTCTCCCTCCTTCAGCCCAACTAGTTATATATTTTACTTTCAGTGGTAGATGCTAGAATCTTATTCCTGCTTCCCTTTTAGTAGTATTGTCTTTTGTACATTTACAATTAGGTTTTGTTACTGTAGAATATTGAACTTGAGCAGAAATGACAAGGAAACATCAGAATTTATCATTAGGGATGATATTTTTTTGATTGAGCAGTTCTATCTGATCTTGTTGGCTTTCTTAAGAGGAGCTGTTGAAGTCAGTTCCAGTCTGTTTATAAAACTTCATTGCCAGGGAAACAAATGACAGTAAAACTATCGCATGTATGGAGATGGCTGAGCAGGTTCTTGGCTGGAACCAGATAGAGGGATATATGTAGATTTAGCACCGGGGGAAATACTGACAATATACCCATAACACAGCCTGCCCACTAGTGCTGGAACAGAACTTGCATGGAAAAAAAGCAGCTGCCTCACTGTAACTTATAAAGAATGCCTGTAGATGCCTACAAGTTGTATTTATTATTTTTTAAAATGTTTTTGTGGTGTTGGGATCCAACCCAGGGCCTGGGATATATTCTAGGTAAATGCTCTACCACTGAGCCACATCCTTGGCCCTAGGTTGAATATTTAACAGGAGAAGTCAAGGTATGATAATATCAAACTTTATTAAAATAACTTTTTGAATATTAACATACAATGTACCTTGTATGCAATCAGCACTTAGAAGTGTATAATTAAATGGTGACTTTAAGGGATGCTGGCATATCCCATTAGGAGTTTTTGTTTTATTGTACTTAACATATTTTTAAGCAAATTGGTTTTAATTATTGCTCTTTTGGGTACCATTTGGGGAAGAAAAAGAGAAGAAGGTAGTCAGTGTAATAGAACTGATAACCAGAGAAAGTGAATAAATGAGCACAATAAAGATCCTTCCATTTTTAAATCCTTCCATTTTTAAGGGAATTATATTATTTTGAAATTTGAAGATATACTTAATTTTCTGGTATGGCACTCTGCTTTAGAAATCATACAGACATTTTAATGTGTAACAGAGTTGAATGTCAAAGTAGCAATTTTGGGAATAGCAAATAAGAATAAATACATTTTTATTAGTTCAGTTTTTTCTCCTGAAGTAATTTATTCTTCAGAGTAGATAATTGCTTTCTATAGTGATTTGTTTTTGCTATAAGGAAAATAATTTACACGAAAGGAGAGATTAAGATAGACAGTTTAAATCTTAGGCTGTTGGTTAGATGTTCTGGCTTAAGAAAGCAACACTGTTGGATTTGGTTTAAGATTTGCAGTGGGAGAACATGTGTGTTTCTCTGATATGTGCTGTCCAGAAAAAGTTCTTAATTCTCAACAATGTGTTCCATTCTCATATTGTGGAAATTTTGTAAGTAGGTTTGTTGTTGTTATTTTTTTCCTTTTTATCTATGCTGACTGTTGCCGTCTAAACATCTGAAAGAATACCAGCAGATTCATTTAATATGTTAATATTTAAAGATGTTTATTTGCAAATGTTCATAGCACATTTAAATTTTTGACACAAAGTTGCTAAATTATGTATAAAGATATATATATATATATTTAATAAGTGAAAAGTATTATTTTATTACTGAAATTTATTTCCAAAGCAAATTTATTTTGTGAGTGTTTCATTTGGGAAATTTTGCTTTGCCTCAAAACACAGTAAATAACCTTGTTTTGTGTATGGTCACCTAAAGGCCCCTTTTAGGTCATATTTTAACTTGGTATGTAGAAGGGTTTCAGAATTCTTTGATAACATTTGTTTTCCACTGTTGTTTGAATTAAACAAAAATAAAGTTGGAAGCTATTAAGTTTCCTGTCGAATCAGGGCCACCTATATGTACTTTATAGTCCAATGTTTTATTATAAAAACTGTCAGCATCGATCTCCTCCTTCCTTTCCTCACTTCATTTGGACTTAGACTCCTGTCTCCCATTCTCAGCAGCCACAGCTTGACAGAGCAAAGCAGTTTTAGGAATTGAAGATGTGTGAGTTCTGTGTAAAATGAATGTGTTAGTAACACCCATCTGCCTATCAAATAGGTTCTGGTCTCAAAAAGTGAAATAGATTTAAAAGCATTTTAATCAATACAAATCAAGAACTGATACTTCTAATATAGAAACTGTGTTCTCAATGAGTATTCTCTTGGCTGATTTTGTGGTAATGTTATCATCTATGATTTGTAAGTTAATGCTGCTATGAGGTCTAAAATTTCAACATGAAGACAGCAGTTCCTGTAGCCTATTTTTACCATTTAGACATTTTTGAAAACAGATGTCATCTTAGAAATTATATTTTTAAGTGCAAATAAATCATCCCATCTTGAAAATCAACATGTTTTGTTTTTCATTTCTTAGTAGTGCAGAATACTGTGTTATTAGATCCATGTTCAACTTGCCAGACTTTTTTTTTTCTTCCAGAATTCTGTATTTTCATTTTGCTTCAACCAGTTTACCTACAACATGCTTTTGAATTGTTATTTAAATAAATGGTACTTGATGGACTTACAGTCATTGTGGTTGGTCTATTTGTGAAAGCTCTACATATCACCTCTTTTGCTGGTCTTTGTCATGTGATATAGACTTAAATATTAAAAAAATTTTTTTTTTAGCAAGAATCTTTTTCTTCTCCCTGCATAACATGAAGGTAAAAAGGCTTTTCTCTGGGCCATGTTCTTGAGTGAACCCTGGGCACGAAGAGGTAAATGGAAGATTACCTTTTTCTTTCATCTTTTATAATTTTAAAAATTGCCCTGAGATTTAAATTAGCTACTGACATGTCCTGTTGAAAGAGGAGTCTTAGATTTCCCTGTAGCAAAGTGGACACAAAGCAAAACTCTGGGAATCAGAAGTCTCTATTTAAGATCATGTGATCTTGTACCCAACCATTTCACTTTGTCTAACCCTTACGCAAATTGTGAGAAAATCTACTGTACCACTAAACTGTAAAAGTCAGAAGAGGAATGCTTTACAAACCAGTTTCCTCACCCATATTTACCTAATGACAAAAGAGGTGGAGAGGGCTGGGAAGGTGGCTTAGTGGTAGAGTGTTTGCCTAGCATGCATGAAGCCCTGGGTTCAACTCCTCAGTACCACATAAACAGAAAAAGCTAGAACTGGCACTGTGGCTCAAGTGGTAGAGTGCTAGCCTTGAGCAAAAGCAGCTCAGGGACAGTGCCCAGGCCCTGAGTCCAAGCCCCAGGACTGGCCCCCCAAAAAAAAAAAAGAGAGAAATGCTGTTGAGCTGTGTTGGTTCAGGAAGAGGAAGTAAATGTGATGACTAGCCTGTTTCTGCCATATCCTCAATTCTTCATTCCCCTAGTGAGTGATGCGTGTATCCTCTCCTCTCCTGCTTGTCTTTCTTTTAGTCTTTCATATAGAGAGCTTGATAGATTTGCAAATACAGCATTCGGTTTAAAAGCAACTTGAGCTAGTTTGAAACAAAACTTTCAAAGCATATATTGAATAGCTAAAGGGTAGCTTGTGGAGTTTATCTTGAAGCAGTTGTACAAAGCATGTCATTTTGTAAGTACAATGCATCTTGATGTGAAGTTTAGGAGCAAGACTATAGGAGATTATAAAGAAGTATCTCAATTCAGAATGGAAGTTTCTTAGAACATTTTTCTTCTTTCTTGGTACCTCTCCACATGAACTTCTACCTGTGTTCACAGAAACAAAAGTTGATTTTTCCCCCCTATCATATTCCATCTCTTATTTCAGCTGTGAAGGTCCAAAACCACATTGTCCTCATCCAGATTCTAGACTCTAATGTCCACCATGGAGAATAAAAGGAGGTAGAAAATATGCTGTGCATGGTTTGAGTACTTCCTGTCCCGCCGTCTCACACAGCTTTACCTACTGCAGCTGGGCAGTAAGTTAGGACTGTGAGTGTCTTGTAGAAGAACCATCAGAAATGGATGGAGGAAAGTACTAGTGACGGCTTCTCTGGACCCCAGATATGTGGTTGCTTTTCCCTTCGTAAGGTACAGTTTTTCTGCTTCCACAGCCTCTTCTCATTGTGGCCAATGTTTCCTTTAGGTTTATTTCAAATCCGAATTCATCTCCAAATTGATGAACTAAAGAGTTACTTATATGAAACTTGGGTACTGGTTGAACAGAGTAGGATAACACAATAAACATACCCAGATGGTAAGTATGAGAGACACAGCAAATAGTGGTTTATGGAAATTCTTAAATCCTGTATTTTGAGGGTTCCTTCTTCCTTTGGAAATAAGGACTATTCCTTGGTTAGGCCTTGATCCCTAACCATAGAGATAGTGAATGTCCTTGTCCATTGTACTCTGTGGCGTCTAGCATCACCTTCAGAGAGAATTCTTTTTTCTTTTCCTTTTTTGGTCCATTGTGGGGTCTGAACTCTGGGCCTGGACGCTGTCCCTCAGCTCTTCAGCTCAAGGCTAGCGCTCTACCACTTGAGCCACAGCGCCCACTACCAGCTTTTTCTGTGTATGTGGTGCTGAGGAATCTAACCCAGGGCCTCATGCATGCAATGCAAGCACTCTACCACTGAGCCACCTTCCCAGTCCCATTCAGAGAGAATTCTTATTTTCTCATAATTTCTTTGGCTCACATCTAAAGGGGCTGTTGGGGAGATGGCCCTCCACATGAGCTGAACAACTTTCTCAGTTTCTTGCATCACTCTGGGGCCATAGGATCATTCTAGATCTGGAAAAAAAAAAAAAAATCTTTGTCAGTGCAGTTTAATTCAGCAATACAGCTATATAATTCTCAGAAAATATGTCCTAAGTTCTGTTTTTGTCCTTTTTTTTTTTTTTTTTTTTTTGGTAGGTCATGGGTCTTGAACTCTGGAACCTGGGAGATGTCCCTGAGCTCTTCAGCTCAAGGCTAACATTGAGCCACAGGGCCACTTGTGGTTTTCTGGTGGTTAATTGAAGATAAGAGTCTCACAGACTTCCCTGCCTTGGCTGGCTTTAAACCATGATCCTCAGATCTCAGCCTCCTGAGTAGGATTACAGGTGAGCCACCTGCGCCTGGCAAGTTTTGACTATTGGATTCTGCATCATATACCAGATAGCTACGTTGTTGTCATTCCCAGTGATTGCATCAGCTGTGATGTAGAAAATGGCAGACTGCAAGCCTCACACCTGTAATCCTAGCTACTCAGGAGGCTGAGATTTTAGGATCAAGGTTTGAAGCCAGCCCATGCAGGCAAGGCCATGAGACTCTTATCTCCAAATAATCACAGAAAAACTGGAAGTGGTATGGTGCTGTGGCTCCAATGGTAGAGAGTGCTAGCCTTGAGCAAAAGGATTCCAGAGATAGCGCCCATGCCCAGAGCTCAAACCTGAGGACAATAACAATAACTACAAACAAAACAAAAAGGCAGACAGCTGATTTTGCATTAGTCATAATGAGTTTAAGATTTCTAGGAGATACTTTAATGCTGCAAGAACAGTAAATGATTCTGGAATTTAGGATACAGGTTTGGATTAAGGTGTTTGCAGTCTTGAACCTAGGATATAGAAAGCCATGTGACTGGAGACTTAACCTCAGGAAGTATTAGTGATGATTTGTCAGTAACTATGATTTGTGTTTAAAGCTGAGTTGACCCTGTTAGTATTCAAATTGGATTATATATATAATATATATATAATATATATATATATATATATATATATATATATATATAAGCACTAACTTTAGAATTAGATCTTCTGATGAAACAAGGCCTTTGGCTTTTTGAAAACTATCATATATCTGAAAGAGGCAGAAGGTTATTTGAGCATTGAGTGGGGGAGAAGAGGGAAGCTAAGCATAAAGTCTCAAATTTTAATTAAAATTTGATAATGTTAAATAAGAAGCAGCTGCAAGAGGGAAGACTGCTGTGCATTTTTAGCTTTGCTTTTAAAGTCTCAGATTGTCTTTGGAGCAGAATGGAGCAAATTGTCACAAATCTTGTTTTCTGAGAAGCCAGTTATATCAACATTACGACATGCCACTGCCATAGCCAGCATGCCAAAAATAACATGAAAAGAAATGACTACAAATCTATTTAGAATTAAGCCAGTAATTATTGCATTTGTGATCATTTCCAAGAGTTGTTCCTACCCAAATATTAAATGGAAAACACAAAGAGCTCATTCTGGCCTTGAAAATTTCCATTTATGTTTTCTCCTTTACTTCCTAATGACCTATGTTAATAAACTGTAAATGGTTTCAACCAGAGCATTTCTTCAAGCAGATTAAAAACAAAATCATTTAAATAATATGGAGAATATATTTTTCTTTGGGTTCATTTAAAGTCCTGAAATACCAGCAATTTTCTGATCTGTCCTCCATTGTCAAATAAGCAAATCTACTTGGAAACTTAGTGCACCTGGGATAAAAGTATGGATAATGGAACATAAGCAGCAATGGCTAAAACCTTTCATTTGTCCAGAACACGATTTGCCTGGACGTAGAATCCTTTAGGAAAACTGTTTTCAAATTATATAGTACAATTATTTAATAGATCTCCCTTTTATTTGTCTAGCTTCTTTTGTTTCCATTAATTTTTTTACAAGTTGGGCATATCATGAGACCTTGTAAAATATGAAAATATGTGTCAATACAGTAGAATATATATATATATATATATATATATATATATATATTTATTCTGACATGAAAGCCTTGGAGATTTGTGAGTTGTTTCCCCTATTCCTTGCTCAGATTGATGCCTAATTTTTATTCAGTATAAACAAAAACACATTCCTCCTGCATCATTTCTCATTGAGGTGGGCTTCTTAAAGCCAATTTTGACACTACCAAGTGACTTACTGACTAATTGGCAGAGGAGATGAATATTTCTTTGAAAATAGCCATATGGTGTTTCCTGTCAGTGAACTGTGGCCTTTGGAAAAGATACTAGTGGTCCGTTTTTTGTTTTTTGTTTTTTTCAGACCAAAGATGGAATCTAGATCTGGTGCTGTTTTAGCCATTCAGAGTCCTTCTTAACCAGGGCCAGATATTGCTTTTCAAAAACTGGCAATTGGTATATGAAGTCCTAGCTTCCTCAAATTCCCATTTATTTAAAAAAGTTTAGACAGAGGCAGGAAGGATGCACCAGAACGATCATTAAATATTATTGCTACCTAAGCAGAACATGAGCTGGTGTGGGGAGGGATAGGTTTTCACATCAACACTGTGGGACTCTTTACCTTCAGGATACCCTCCTCCTTGCCTTTCTAGAACAGTCTGTGTCCCTAGACTTGGTTTATACAAACTCATTAAAAAAAAAAAAAGGTGGAGCTGGGCACTGGTGCCTCATGCTTTTTATCCTAGCTATTCAGGAGGCTGAGATCTGAGGATCTCAGGTCAAAGCCAGTCTGGGCAGGGAAGTCCATGAGACTTTTATTTCCAACTAACCACCAAAAAAACTGGAAGTGGAACTGTGGCTCAAGTGGTAGAATGCTAGCCTTGAGCAAAAAATCTCAAGGGCAGTGCCCAGGCCCTGAGGTGAAGCCCAGGACCAACCCAAAAAGGGAGCAGAGATAAGTGTCCAAGATTCTTGGTGACAAAATCTGTGAATGTATATTGGGTAAAATGTGGAGACAAAGGAAGCACAGATTCTCAGTAATTGATATTAAACCCTGGGTTTCTCATTTGGTTACAAGCGACAAGTCAATGCCAGGTTAACAGAATGTCTTATACTTAAAGTTCATTATTTTGTACTTAATAATGTGCAAACCACAGGAAAGCACTGATTCAACAATTACTCCATTTCCCCTTCCAGATTAACTTTCCTTTTCCATATCCCCCATAGTAATTTTTCTGGTAATATGCAAGGCTCAATTGTCATTTCCTTAAAATTAGTCATTGAACGTCTTCCAAAATTTTTGGAAGTATAATAGATTTGATTTAACCTGTTTCTTTCTCTCTGGTTTACTTATTTTTTTCATAACTTTGTTTCTTGATTTATTTGAGCAATCTTTTGCCCTACCCCCACCCCAAAAAAAAGGAGTCAGTAAAACTATTCTAAAGGAAAACATCTCCTGTTCCAAGGCCAGCAAATTTCCTCCTCCAGATGGCCTCTAGCTAAAAGCCAGCTACCAACTGTCCTCTCATTACTGCCTTTTGTTGGCACTCTTAAGTACAATGCTAACAGTCCTGGCTCTCTGGTACGTTAGCTCTTCTGGCAGTGGCTCCTTCCTTGCAGGTGATGTGGAGATGAAGCTAAGGCTGTTTCCTTTCCTATCTCTTTTAGGCATGTTACCGCACAATGACATTGGTAGTTCACATCTAAGCTGGCAATGACATTGAAGCTGGGTGTCCAAGCTGTTGTCTGGAAGAGCAATGGCTGCCATACTTCCTTGTTTTGGGGTTTTGTGGCTTGCTCATTTATTTGGTGAGAGTCTCAAGTAGGATTTAATACTTGCTTTGGCACTGACATTTACAAAGGTAATTTTTGCTTCTAGTGTTTGTGGGTCAAGAGTAATAGCAGGGAACTTTCTAAGGCCTTTCAGGCTGTCCTCAACTTCCTGAATTTAGATACCAATTCATGTCTAATATAGATTGTTGGTGAATTTTTTTTGCATTACTCCAAGTTAAAAAAAATATATCCTGAGATATATTTTGGTTTGCTATACTAAATTGTTGAAACATGCTAAGTATAAAAGACAAGATTCTACTGAAAAAACTGAACTCAAGGCCTTGTGCTTGCTTGGCTTGCTTGTTCTGCTGGTATTCTATCACTTGACCCATGCCTCCAGACTTGTTTTTTGCTTGTTATTTTGAAGATGGAGTTGGTAAGTTATTATAGCTGGTAACAGCTAATTGTGGCCACCTCATCTTCCCCTTGGCTCTCCTCTTTCTGTGCTCTGAGCCTCTATACTTCATTGCTTTGGACAAATTTTCCCCAGACACAGGAAAACTTGAAGGTAATTGCACACTCTCTTAAGTGCCGCAGGTAGAAATGGAGGGACGAAGGGTAAACAAATGCAGCAGTGTTACTAAACACTATGTTGAAAATGACTATACACTTGTGGGTAGGGATGGGCGGGGAAGAGTGAGGGGAAGAGTGACATTTTCCCAGAAGAAATGTACTCATGTTACTGTAACCCTTCTATACATCACCTTTATAGTACAATTTTAAAAAAGAGTGCTTCAGGAAGATACAATTCCTTTCTTAGATAAGGCACATTCAATTAGGCATACACCTTTTATGATCTGATTTTAGCTCTGCCTCATTATGACTAGCATGTGTGTTTTATTGGAAAACAGTTCTCTGCTACAAAGTTCTAACGTCCTATCCCACCTGCCTGGGTCTGAGCAGGCGGTTCCAGGGTGCTGTCTTGATGCTTGTGTGTGAATATCTACACTGAGTTTGCGAAAGGCAAAAAGTGGCCTTTGTCTCTTCCTCTCCTTGCCATCCAGCTCAGGCAAAATAACAAGGATAATAAGCCTGTTCTATCAGAAAACGGTGCTAATTAGTCACAATTTCTCAATCTTTGGACTGCTTCTGAAAACTAATTACTGGGAACCAGAGAGTAGAAGGGAATACATACCCTGCGGATATGTAGTTAATACGCACACCTTTCACAGGCACGGATGGGACAGGCCCCTTAATTTCCCCAAAGAGAATCCTCTGGCTTTTCCCCTCCCCATCTTTTAGGGTTTTCTTTTCTAACAGCTTTGTTAATTTGGGTTAAGTGGTTTGGTTGTCATGGAAACCAGTATTCCTCTCAGGCTGATTGTGTCAAAGGCATCATTAATCTGTTTTCTCAACTGCCTCTTGCTCATCCATCTAATTGCAGCCCCTCCCTCCCTGGGATGACATCATTTTGGACATTTTTAGGACACCATATGTGAGATCCAGCACAATTTATTTTCTATTCAAATTCCATATCATTATATTAATTGTATTCCCAACTCAAAGGAATGAATGAGGTGACTTTCCCAGGTGAGGAGCACCACTCCCAAGGTGAAGTTGAAGGTCTTTTAGTTTAGTACTGCTCAGGTGTCATGTAGTAACCCAGCTAAAGAAGGCATTGGAAGCCTCCCTTCTCCCTTCTCATCTCCTGAGTCGTCTTTGTTGAAAACAGATTCTAAATAACTGACTGCGATGTTGTTCTGGGAGCCATGATCGTTGAAAGGATAAAGAGCCTGTCACCATGGGAGTGTGGGGGAAGCTTAGTTCAGGGAGCAGGGTAGCCATTCTCATATGGAGATGGCCTCCATCCCATTGGAACAAAATAAAGCTCAGTGCCTTGTTACAAGTCTTTTTGGGCACGTTCTTGGGGCCAAATCTGAGTCCTTTGTGTTCTTTTGCCTTGGTGTGTCTTTTCACATAGACCTGCTCCACAAGAGAATTGGCATGACCCTGACAATTTGTCCCTTGCAATTCTGATCCATGGAAAAGTACTTGATGGCTCCCTGTTGGACAGTGGATGAGATCTTTCCTGCATATCCTTACTCCTGCTCAAGATTTGCAGGTTTCTAGATTGCCTGCTCACCCTGGCAGCCACGGGATCCACGAGTATATGATCTGTGGTGGCAAAAGATCCAGCCTTCCTCTGTGCTGCTTCTGTGCTTCTGGAAAAAATTGCAAGTTGTCCATCTTCTCACCTGCTTCTTGGGGAAGCCCGGTCTCTTCTTGTCCGTATCTGACTGTTGTTTTTATGGGGTGATGCTGGAAAGCTTGGCAATAACGTTTACTTAGATTTGGTTTTCCATCATTTGCATAACAATGACGTACTAAGTTGAATTCTTTGTTTCATAACAGCGAGCACAATTAGGGTTTTTATATTTTTTGTGATATTGATTCTGAAGGTTTGTATCCTTTTCTTATCTTTACTTCTGAGACTTTTATTGGTTCTTGCTTTGATACTGGCATTTTATCCATTTAGTTAATAGAGATGAATAGGGGTGTGTGTGTGTGTGTGTGTGTGTGTGTGTGTGTGTGTGTGTGTGTGTGTGTGTGTGTGTGTGTATGCATTAGCTTAGCTTAGGGCTTGTTAGGCCAACATTACCATTGAGCAGTTCCACAAGCTGGCCAAATTCCACAAGTCCTTTTGCCTTTGCCTTTACTTTGTTTTTCACATAGGTTCTTCCATATTTCCTGAGGCTGGCCTTGGGCCTCTATTCTCTTTTCTCTGCTTCCCCAGTAGCTGACACTACAGTGTAAATCATTATGCTCAGCTTTGTTTGTTGAGATGGCTGGGCTAGCCTTCCATCTCTGTCTCTGGAGTAGCTGGAATTACAAGGGTGTACCACACATTCAGCACGAGTCATTCTTCCTAGCAGAGTATCTGACATATAGCATTTAGTCAGAGTTTTGTTAGTTGGATAAATGAATTTTAACTAAGAACCAAAATAATTTTAGTTTACAACTAAATCACTTTGCAATAGGGACAACGGCCTTTGGTCTTCATTGTCCACAATGTAGGACTGATGAATTTAATTTGTTAAGTCTCTTTTAATAAGCATTTCTATTTTAGGTCAAAGGATTATCTATCTATCTATCTATCTATCTATATATGCTGGGAGGGCAAGATGTGGGTAGCTTTCTGCTGCTGTAATTTTAAGTTAAATTTAGCGATGCCAAATTCAATGTGAGGCATGAGAGAGGCCCTCCAATGATTCCTAGGTAACGCTAGGTTTGTGTCTTAATTTCCTAGGAAGGGGTTGACAACACAGGTGTTAGAGGCTTGTCAGGGTGGGAAAGATGGGTGAGCTGATTTGAACTTGACATGTTTAAATTAGCACCAGTGCAGTTTGTTGAGCATTTCTGAGTAAACACAAAAGATTCCTTGGGTGGTTCTCCTCAGGTGGCTGAATCCTGAGAACAACATGTATGAAAGTGAAGTGTCCAGTATCTTCCAGTTTAAGCAAGAGAGCTTTTCTGTCAAGGACATTACAAATAAATAAGGAACACAGGACAACAGAGAACTTAGGAAGTAATGCAATGTGGAAAGCAAAATTTAGATTTAATTAGGAAACTTAATTAGGAGGAAAAAAACCCAACTTTTTGTGTATCTAGGAAACCATTCTTCTGTGATTTTTTTTTTTTTTAATTAAAGAACAAGAAAGCCCAAAGAAAGGCAGAAATCAAGGTAGCACTGGAATCAAACCAGGGGGTCTGCCACTCTCTCCACTGCTTTCCTATCCTCCTATGCTTCCTGGCTTCCCTCTGCACATTTCTCCCATCTTCTCTCTCTTGGCCAACATGGCACCTTAATATCCTGCTTCACATCTTTATGGTGTGGAGAGCCCATGTTGACTATCTCTGTAGTTCACAAGAATTCTTCATCTTCAGTTCCCCAGAATGAACACATTGTTTTTGGTTTTCCTGGTTCCCAAGTTCTCAGGAAAGCTTGCTAATGGTTTACATCAGTTAAAAAGTCATGATGCAGGGGTTCTGAGCAGGGTTGCCTGGCCCAATATACATGTATCAGCTGTGTGGGTGAGGGGAAACCACTAGTGAGCATTCTATAGAAAACACATCTAACTTAAAACACTACCGAGAACTGTCACACTCCTTGTAATCGGAACCATCAGCATTTCCCTAGCTGCTTCCCCTCTAGAAAGAAAGAATTAGATCACATTTGTTCTCTTGTCATGATTGATAGAATAGTGAGCATAATAAGTTTTGGAGTAGAGGTGGTTAAATCTTTCCATTTCTTCTTCTTCTTCTTCTTCTTCTTCTTCTTCTTCTTCTTCTTCTTCTTCTTCTTCTTCTTCTTCTTCTTCTTCTTCTTCTTCTTCTTCTTCTTCTTCTTCTTCTTCCTTCTTCCTTCTTCTTCCTCCTCCTCCTCCTCCTCCTCCTTCTCCTTCTTCCTTCTTCCTTCTTCCTTCTTCCTTCTTCTTCTTCCTCCTCCTCCTCTTCTTCTTCTTCTTCTTTCCTTCTTCTTCTTCTTCTTCTTCTTCTTCTTCTTCTTCTTCTTCTTCTTCTTCTTCTTCTTCTTCTTCTTCTTCTTCTTCTTCTTCTTCTTCTTCTTCTTCTTCCTCTTCCTCTTCCTCTTCTTCTTCTTCTTCTTCTTCCTCTTCCTCTTCCTCTTCCTCTTCTTCCTCTTCTCCTCCTCCTCCTCCTCCTTCTTCTTCTTTTTCTTCTTCTTCCTTTCTTCATCATCTTTACATTTCTGTGATCCTGTCCCAGAACTCATGGAACACTGCTATGTTTCTGTCAATTGATATTCCTTAGAATTCAGCCTTTATTTCTTGCTTTAAAGAAGTGCAGTAGTGCTTAGAGGCCACCAGATGTCACTATTGCAGGTAGCATGCCACACTCTAGCCTGAATCTGATTCTGTCAGCCCAAGTATTTTAGTAAGGGTTGACAGGCTGTTGTAAGAAGTCAGCAAGACTGTTTCTGCTGACAGGAAGCCATAGTGACCAGGTAGATTGAGTGGGGTTGCCTTAATAATCTTCACATAAAGAGAACAGTGTTGACGATACATCTACAGCCACCCCCAAAAGCTGTTTTCCAGGGCTCTCAAACTCTGAACATCTTGAAGTCTGAGGAGTTGTATGAACCTGTGAGTTTAAGCTGAACAGATATGGCCTTTGCCCACTAGGCAATAATCGTGCAGTTTTGATTTTTGTCAGAAGGGAATCCTTTTTAGTAGATGTTCCATTCAAAAACAGTTGGCAACTTGAATATATCATAGGTGTGGCAAAGACTTATCCTCTGAGGAGATGCCCCTTGGCTAAGGAAGTAAGCTAAGAGGCTGGGGGCCTACAAAAAGGTTTCACTTCAGGTCACTGTCCAGCTGTTCCTGCAGGAATACCATCTCCAGACGGAGTAAACCATCTCCCCTATGCAAGGGCCATCGACATTATTGTGTTGCAGTGAAGGTGAATTGCTTTTTTACTTCCCTTCTCACCATGTCTGACCTTTTGGGTTACCTTTGCAGTTTCTTTGTTGTTGGTTTTTTGTTCTTTCTAATCCATCTTCTCTTTTATTTTCCTGCCTCTTTTGCCTGAATTATCCTGCTCTCTTTGCTTGTAGTTCTCAGAATATCTGAAGGTATTTCTTATCTCCATCAGTAGCACTTGGTACTCAAGAGGTTGTGATTCTGGAAGCTAGTTTCTTACCTTTCATACAGTATTCTAGATGATTAAGGGAAGAAGAATCTACTGCTAACAATAGATAGCAACAAGAAAAATGCAGGCATGACTGAGCTTTCCACAAGGGGGTTCACTAAAATATTACTGCTTAGGATTTGACATTAAAAAAAAAAAAAGCAGTTGCCGGCAAAAGCAAACTAGTAAAATGCTACAACCACATCTTCTTTTAGGAAATTTCCAAACTGTGGGTGCAGTTAAGGATCATGTTAACTTAATATGCTCAGCATAGAAACTAGTTTAGCTTTTCTTAGCCTCACATTACCTACCATATTGGACCACAGGTTTCATTGAATGATTGTATGTACCACCCACGAGTCACTATCGAGCTGATGCTTGGAGGGTAGAGGTATCTTTGGGAATCACTTCTACTCTTGGGGAGTTTTATAGTCCAACTCTTTCCAAGGAAGCAGACTTGAATGCTACTTCTAGATCAAATTCTGGCTTTGATTTTTGTGTTCAGATGTATCATAGGAAGAGCAAATGGAATAATATATAAGAGAAAGTAACTTTTCTATGATGTTTTTTAGATGACTGAAAATAAATACTGAATGATTCACAAAATGAAATATTTTCTTTTCTCTGGAGGACCTTTTGTAGCTTTAAATAGTTATAGCTTTAGACTGTTAGTTTAATATTTATTGTGTGCCCAGTATTAGCTCAAAGAGGCAAACACATATACACGCACACACATACAAAGAAAATATTTTGTTCAAAAGAAAATCTAGAAGTAAATGTTATAGTCATATACTTTTGATCTCATAGTTCTGTGTGATTTGTTTAGTACTGTCTAGAACTGGGTAAGCCTTCAGTAAATAAGGGTGGACCTTATTAAGTTAAATGTTTTGAGTTGAGAAGATTGTAGATAACAGATACTTTCAACTTCGTGTGTGTGTGTGTGTGTGTGTGTGTGTGTGTGTGTGTGTGTGTGTGAGCTTTCATACTGCATCTTGAACCCAGGTCTTTATGCTCTTGCTTGGCTTTTTTTTTTGCCTGAGGCTGGTGTTCTACCATTTGAGCCACAGCTTCACTTCTGGCTTTTTGCTGGTTAATTGGAGAGATGAGTTTCATGGATTTTTCTTCTGGGGCTGCCTTCAAACTCTAATCCTCAGAGCTCAGCCTCCTGAGTGGCTAGCTTCAGACTTCTTTTTCTCATGGATTAAGAAAGCTACACATAAAAGTCAAGTAGATGGCTTCAATTCTGCAGCGTCTCACTTTAGAAGGTGCCCCACTGAGCTACAGGAAGCTATAGGAGGCGCCTTGCTACTGCCTCCTCTCCCCCTCAACTCTGGCAGCTCACCATCTTTGTGGGAGATCAGGAAGGGTACCCCATTTCCCAGGCATGGAGAAGGAAGGGCGATTTGGTTTTATTGTTGGGATGTGGATGGCGGGGTGACTCAGGCAGATTACAAACACTCTCACACCCTCGGTTAGAGTGTATCTCCCCATGCCAGCAGTGGTATTTTCTCAGATTTTGCCTTGGTTCTGTGCTCAGGCCAGGCCTGGCACTATATGTTTAGTGGTACTCATAGTGACACAAGATGTCCTTGCTTGGACTTCAGGGGACACTAAAAATAAAGTCACCCCCCTCCCCCCCCCCATAGCTGGGCCCTCACATCTCAGACGCAGCAGGTGTGGGAGAGCTATCAAAGACTGTCTCTAGGGTGGCCTTGGATCAAAGGTACATCTGATAAATAACCATTGCATGCACTAAGACTCCAAATTTGTAGTCTCTCCAAGAGATAAGAGGCCATATTAGCCTTTATTGGAATCCATCAAAGACAACCAGGATTTTGTTATTTCTATGTGGCATATAGTCATTGGAGACCTAACAAGTGCCCCTTGGCAGTACTGGGATTTGAACTTGGGGCTTTATGCTTGCTAGGCAGGCCCTCTACCACTTGAGCTATGCCTCAAGTGCAAGTGTATTTGAGCAGATCCATTCATATTACCCTTTGAGAGTTCATAAGTAGTTCCTTGAGATGGTTTATTGAGAAGAAATTTTGGAGAACAGTGACAACTTTGTAGACTGAGCTTACTAAAATGGCATATTCCCACTTGGGACAAAAATCTAATTTTCAGTATCAGTGAAAGTTTAATTCATAGGCAGGATAAATGCATTCTTTTTGGAACTTTCTTATTGATTTATGGACCTTATAAATATAACTCTTGGAAGATAGCATGTAGGATTATGGGATTAATTTTGTATGTTTGCTAAGAGGATAAAATAGGGTTTTGGAATTATTCAGGCCAGACGCAAAGGGAAATTAAATAAGCCTGTGGATGAAAAGAAATGTTTAAAAAGTACCCTACAAGACATATCAGGTAATATAGCACCAGGGCCAGATGGATACACAGCTGTATTGTACAGAACATTCAGTTATAAATTACTTCTAATTTTAAAAGAGATTTATAAACATACTTCAGGAACCATAGAAACTTCTCCTTGTTCCAATTTTACTGGCAAGAAAAAGGAAAAAATATGTAGGCTATAAACTCATTAAAAGATTCTAACCCAAAATCCATGACTATTAGATTTATAAAACTATTAAATAGTATATTGAACTTAATCAAGTGAATTTATGGATGCTTTCTGGAAGATAATATTTACTACCTCGTTAATATGAGATATTCAGCAATAGATCATTGAAAAGTTAGCTTTCACCTAGTGAATTGAAGAGCTGCAAAAAATATTCATCTCAAAGAAATAGTCACGGAAGATTTTTTTGCAGCGATTTCAAGTCTAGCTTGTATCCAGGCAGAATATATGACTTTTTCATTTCTATGAACATATTCTTGGAATAATCAAGATTCATTAAACATCCTGTATATATATGTTTTAGTGCTTGGTTCAAAATAGCAAAAAAATCCCTGTGTACAATACCAGGTTTATTAAATTATTAAATTTTCATTTAGTATATAATATGCAATCATTACAAATAACAGAATATTTAGCACTAGAGAGATCACCATAATGTTTTTTGTCAGTTGTGGGGCTTGAACTCTGGGCCTGAGCACTGTCCTTCAGCTCTTCAGCTCAAGGCGAGCGCTCTACCACTTGAGCTACAGCGCCACTTCCGGTTTTCTGGTGGTTTATTGGAGATAGGAGTCTCACGGTCTCTCCTGCCCGGGCTGGCTTTGAACCGTGATCCTCAGATCTCAGCCTCCTGAGTAGCTAGGATTACAGGCATGAGCCACCAGCGCCCGGCCACCATAATGTTTTAGTGATAAAAAGTCAGGTATGTACGAGGTGCTACTGAGTGGCTTGCAGCTATAATCCTAGCTAGTCAGGAGGCTGAGATCTGAGGATCAAGGTTTGAAGCTAGTCCATGAGACTCTTATCTCCAATTACCTACCAAAAAGTCTTAAATTGAACTGTTGCTTAAGTAG